>NC_092635.1:35027551-35330551 GCF_039555335.1 Amphiura filiformis
CATATTTACAGTTGAAGTTTGTTATTAGAGGTGTAGCATACTAATTTGCACAGAAATACGGAGTCTAACCAGCCGGATTTTATTGTCTTCAGTAAGGATTTACAGAGCCCTTCGCAATATATCAACCTATTCAATCGAATCTTAGACATTGGTAAATCCGACCAAAACAAGCTCGTAGTATTTGGAATGGGATTGGAATAATTACAATTTCCATTGCTTTTTGCCTGGCAGTATGCGCGCGCATCATATTTTCTTCAGAGCCCGTGCTTTTAAAAATCCCGCCACATCACAATAAGAATATTGAACAGTGCAGTGGTTGTATGGAGTTCGCTCAAGCATATCGATGTACAAGCCCCTTGCCTTTGTTGATAAACATTGAGGTCAACTTATCTATATACATCCATTACATTTCATATTTTTCAAGTATGATATAGAAATGCCATTTTTGCAGTATCCTGAAATAAAGAGAAAATACCCTCATATTTAGTGTGTGTTATGCCGCCCATACACGTTCACTTTTATTGGGCAATATCAAAGACCCTAGATACAAAATCAGCCATTGTGCACTATTACTGATCGCGTGTCCAGTGCACAATGGTAGACATTGTATAGGGTCTTTGATATTGCCCAATAAAATTGAACGTGTATGTCTCCAATATGTATATCTGTCAGATAACTTTTAATATAAGATTAAATCAATATGTACAAAACAATTGTAATTGAAGATATGTTTCATTTATACTTCAGAATACAAAGTGAATAAATTTCAAAATATTTCTGCTTTCGATATTTCATTGCACATTAAACGTGTTAAAGTAAGTTGCTTATCTATAGCACTTCATCCTGGATTAAGTTTTCCACTTTTTGCACGTATTTAATATGAAAGTCACGCCGCAAGAAAAATGAATGATGAAATCACGCGTATTTTGTCTTTGTAGTCAAGTTTCGTGACTTCTTATCAGGTTATATGTACAAGTACATTTTGAGGGCATAATCTAGATTCGTTTAACTTGACATAAAACAGAATAAGAACCAATAGATTATGTTTGCTTATGACGATCTCTTGTAAATGAAGGATGGATTAGCAGCCTAAGGGAATAGTCGAGATGCAAAAGAAATCCATACAGGTTGTGAAATTAAAAGATGATATGTTACATCAACAACATATCTTCAACTAAATTGTGACATGTATTGAGAGAACAAGAAGAAAATGATCGAAAGTATAAGTAACAGGCGGTAACAACTAGAAAGGATGAGGCGAAACAGGTCAATTTCATTCGGTACAAATATGTAAGTAAACTATCATAGCCTTTCAATTTCAATATAGTCGTTTCTCTTTATAAGTAAAAAGATACAGTGCTGCCAGAAACCTTTGAATCGCTAGAATTTTTGCTTGTAAGAATAAATACATAAAATGTACTACTGAGCCATATTTTGTAACACGGACTACGAAGGGAGGGGGAGGTCCCACCCTGATTTGGTACTGATGTATAGCTATGGGTCTCTTCTATCCAGTGATACAAAAATAAGTACAAACATTTCCCACATAATATCGCTATGACGTCATAATGTGACGGCGTCCATACAAATTTGTGAAATTGTGGCTATGTACAAAAATATAGACAAAATTGATTTTCGCCAAGAAATTCAACAAAAATGCGATTTTCACCGAAAGGAAGGACTATTTTCACATAACTAACAAGTAAAAAGTCAGTAGCTCTTGGAATAATTTCACAAGAGCGAAATGAAAATCATTGGGACCTCACCCCCTTCCCCATAATCATCTTTGATGGCCGGTCAGGGGCGTAGCAAGAGCATCAGGGGCCCATGGACAAGGAGCAGTACGGACCCTTTTAACTAGGCCAGGCCAAAATTTGGAGACTCCGAACTCACGTGCCGAGAAAAGCATGTGAACTCAAGTCAGTGGTTTGATTTACGTATAATATAGAGGGGGACTAACATATTTTCTTCCGATGTTACTAGGATATTTGCGCGCAAAGCACGTGAAAAAATTCTATTTTAGACTATTTTAGCTCCAGATAATCATGAATTTTGCTTTCTGAATGCGCGCGAATTTGGCCCTATTTTGCCCAAAAACATGCTGTTATTGGGGTTAAAAGAAAGATACATATAAGGCAATTTGGGGCCTTGAACTCGGGCCCATCTGGCCCAATGGTAAAACCGGCCCTGCTCTTCATTATCAGCCTTTATTTAATGTTCGCTTTTGTGCTCGAGGCCCCTGAATCCTCGGGGCCCATGGACTTCGTCCACCCTGTCCCCCGCTTAATACGCCCCTGCAGCCGGTCCTACCCCCGGGTAAGGTGATGGGGGAATGAACAAATGTATCACTAAAATGAGCGCAAAGGATGGATCTACGATTAGCATAGGCATGATAGGTCGTTTGGGCGAACGCGTGGTTTTTTTTATGACGGATAAAAAATCTTAGGGTACAACTTCAAAGTTCTATCTATCCCCTTCGTAGTTACTAAGTGTGTAAAATTATTTTCCTTAAAGCTTTTGTACTTATTTTTTTTCTATTTTATATATGAAGGAGACAAAGAAAAACTCATAATTATAAGCATCTTTTCACGTCTGATTTTGTGTCCAAATACTTAATTAGAACCGATGAAAAGAAAGCAGCCAACAAATAGCAGAAATATTAATTCTTTAAGTTATTACATTCTGAAAATAGTTTTCATATCATAAATATTTCCCCGTCTGTTCACGCGCAAAAAACATGCGAAATTTATACGTAATATACATGGCTACTCGATAAAATATAAAAACAGCGAAATCTGTTCCAACTGACCAGCGGGAACCAAAGGATTGATCTAAAAAGGTACAACAGTGTCACACGAGCAATTGATAAAACCAAAAGCAGGGAAAATATGACACAATTAACTTTGTTTATTTAAATGTGTTCATGAATATGTGTTACTCCTCCATTGGATGTTGAGTCATATTTCCCCTGTTTTTTAATTTTACTCGATAAAAATATTAACCTGTATTCTGTAAATGCCAATAGCTTCCGTAGTGATCACTCAGTTATGCTGTCGAGACTGGAGGACTGCTATTATGACATTATAGAGAGTGGTTGACTGAAAACAAACTTCTCCTGAACGACTCCAAGTGTTTCATGTCAAGCCCCGCTATGCCAAAAACATCACATCCATTTGAAAAATCTCTCCCTTAAGGAGGTTTGTAATCATGTAGCTGTTTTTGAAGAACACGTAACATATTAATAACTTCTGTCTCAGTGCCTCTTGCGCAATCTTCAAAGTTGGTAGTTACGCAGATACCTTCATACGTTTAACACCTCGTGTCTGGATAACTTAAGAGATCTTGCAGGTCTCCCTTCTAAGGATCTTAACAGACTTCAACCGTAACGTGTACAGAATGTAGCGACAGAGATTATTATGTTAACCGAGAAGACTGATTATATCTCCACTGTTTTGTTCAAACTACACTAGCTGCCCATTCGTGATTGGATTGTGGGATTTCTCTGCTGACCTACAAAATTTGGTCTGGAATAGCTCCTGCTTATTTGTCAAACCTGGTACCTTCTTATGATCCTCCACGGTTATTGAGATCAGCGTCACAGAACCTGCTTTGTGATAATCCATCTAACTATACAGTAACCTATTGCATGTCTTTCTCTGTGCAAGTACCTAAGATCCGGAATGGATTGCCAATGACTGTCACAGACTCGGTAACGATTTTAAAATTCTTGTTCGAGTCAATTCAATTTAGTCTATGTGTGTTTGAATTCACATTTTCAATATAAAAATGTGTGTGTGTTTTTCTTATTATTATTATTTGTTTCTTGGTTTGTTTAGTGCTATGAGACCTTTTTATGCGTTATATTTTTATTATGATTAATCTAAAATAATAATAAATATAATAACATTTTGCGTTCAGCAAGAAAACATCGTACTTCTTCTATTCTAAATTATAATTCAGGATACTCCCTGAGTGTCAATACAAAAGACGTTGGACAACGACATCCTAGACGTGCTGCGTAATTGGATGGGGTACCTAGGCGATGTCGCTCAAACCTTGTACGTTACATAACTATCCTATATATTGTATTCTATTACCTCCACGACCCATTATTCAAAATCGCGCACTGTGATTTGTTGAAACGCGTCACGTGAAAGCCCATTAATTAGCAATAAAGTGGCCAGGGCAACGAACTTTATGTTCTTCTCGCATCACAGCGCACAGCAAAGCGCGATGCAGTATATTAGCGTTGTTACGCATTCTACGCAAAGCTTATGCTTGGTTACGCGTTCTGCAATACTCGCTATACGCTTTGGCTACGCGTAGGCGCACCACCTTGAGGCAAACAATTTGAAATATTTTGGCAAAAAATGTAATATTTTCTCTTTAAATCGCACTATTTTGTGGTAATAGAATAGAAATAAAGGGTGCAGCATTATCCTTTATACGCAAATAATGTGTCCTCGGCAGTAAAAACGCCGGGTTCGGCTGCGCCTCACCCATTATTTACGTTTTTACTGTCTCGGACACATTATTTTCGTGATAAAGGATAATGCATTACCCTTTATTTCTTAAATAAAGATTTGAAATACCCCAACGGGATATCTGATCTGCTTTGGCTGCAGTAATTTACGGTACAATGTAGGCACTTAGGGGTTGCACGTTTGCCTGTGGGGTTCTATATTGTTTTGTCTACGACGACGACCACTACTCGCAATAGTACTGCGTGGTATTTTTGTTGGAAATTAATAGATTCTTTGAATTAAGAAATAAAGGGTAATGCTTTATCCTTTACACGCAAATAATGTGTCCGAGGCAGTAAAACGTAAATAATGGGTGAGGCGCAGCCGAACCCATTATTTAAACGTTTTACTGCCGAGGACACATTATTTGCGTGTAAAGGATAATGCTGCACCCTTTATTTCTATTCTATTACTAGAAAATAGTGCGATTTAAAGAGAAAATATCATTTTTTGGCACAAATATTTTAAGTTGTTTACTTCAAGGTGGAGCGCGTAAGCGTAAGTGACAGCGCGTATCGCGGAAATATTGCGCGCGTAACCAAGCGTAATGCTGTGCGTAGAATGTGTTACAGCGCTCGACCCATTATTGCAGAATAATGGGCTCTCACGTGACGCGTTTCAACAAATCACAGTGCGCGATTTTGAATAATGGGTCGTGGAGGTAATAGAATTCCTAATAGTTCTCAACTCCTTCGTTCATTTTTATGGTGATTATCGTTTACACCTTAATACACCTCTATTTCAGGCATGTCTAAGCAGATTTTTAGGAATTAACACGTTGTTTTGATTTTGATTACGTGTTATGGAAAAGACTTCATCGCATAGTGACGTATCGGCATTTTTGCAATTTTTAATTTAATTTAAGTTTAATTATTTGAACAGTATAATTCATATACTTTTTGGGTATGAACCGTCTCACAAACGGTAAATTAAGCTTTGAATATTACTCATATACTATATCTTAGAATCTGTACTGAAACTAATTTCCAGGTTAGAGTCACTGGATAAATCACGTACAACTTGAAGTGCTTCCAGGAGCTTCCTTTTGATTATTTTGAAATGTTGTACGTTTTCCGCGTTGCTATGGTAAAATACATTTACCAAATTCTTCTATGCAGTGGACAGTTTTTTGAGTAAATGCTATCTGGTTGTTGTTCATCCTGATGATAATGATGATCCTTTTGGGATATGAAAAAAAAAATGAAATTGTCTCCCAAACGGTAAATAAATCTTTGAATAGTGGGATGCAGCTCCGGCCCGTGCTCCGGGTTCCAGCTACTTGCTTTAAACACTCTCAAACAGTTTTCAGTCCCATTGCGAAGAGGTATTACACTACAAATGTTTTATAACCTGCATGCTGAACACTTATAAATACTGATCACAAAACGTCTACCTCTTTATATTCAGAGTCACAGACCTAGCATTCTGCGGCATATGTTTTCAAGATTTACAAGAGCGCTGAGGTGATAAAATTATGATTTCTAAATAAGAACTTGAATTCATCGTTTGCGGAATACAAACTCTATATAGATATGTGTCAAGTTGAGGTGCTGGGTTGAATTACATATAGCGCTGTTTTTCAAGCTGCCATTGCATAAGTATGTTCAAGAGTTTTAGCAGAGAAACTTCTTGAAGACTATGATTATCTATGTTGTGTAAATTTTAAAACATTTTCATATCTTGGCTTACATTGTAAATGACTATGACTTTCAAGATTATATACGTGTTTGTGCAATAACTGTCAAACTGAGTGCATGCCAATGAATTAAAAGGCAGAATACACAACCTGTCATGTTCTCATATCGGAACACAATAAGGTTGTCTCGGCATACGCCTAGTGGTGTGTTTAGTGTATTATGTAAGTGCTTCATTCGACACGTGTATTAAACAAACGATTGGTGAGTACGTAGGTTTGCATAACTGAAAGCAGATACCTGGGACCGGACGCATGGTCCTCTCACTAACGAATTTCGAGGCGTAATCGATGCACTCTGCGGATGACGTTGTTTCCGCGAGAGTTGACACATGAGCAGAGCCACCCTTATTCTGTTGTAATATATCCCCACCCCATAATTAACGTATTTTTTTTTTTAATATACACGATCATAGAAGAATTGAAATTGAACCGAATACATCACTGTGATCTTGGCAAAAGTGCCATATAAAAGTGAACATTATCACCCTAGAGATTATCAGTTCATATTTTAAGCAACTAAAATAAAATACAAAACTCGTTTGATACGACATTATGTGTCAAATTTTTGCAATGTGTTTATAACAAACACACTATCTGATCCAATCTTATCCCTTTCACCCATATACCTTTTGACATATTTCTATTCTAATTATTGTAATATTATATCACAGGAAATGGTCGGAATGGTCAGGCTGATAAGATCTTTGTAATTCAATTGTATGCAACACAAGATTTCACCAACAACCACCTAACAGAACAGAAGCAATCAAAATGCTATTGCTGTCTGGCCGGCCAACCAAAGACTGCCAGGGCATACATGATAGACGGTGAAATGACCATTTAAAAGAGCTCAAAGTGACTTCCCAATAAGCAGATGTTTCTGTGGAAAGGAAGGAAGTGTATTCTGTGCTAATACCGGCTAGGTACCGATGATTAGTGCTGTAATTTTTTTTAGTTTCTCAAGTGCTGTTAGTCATATCATGCGATCGTTTTATATAATACAATCACAATCAAAATGCATAGCCAAATATTGTGTTCCGTCTTATTCCATTAAGTTGATTTTATTTCATATTAGAGTGCTTGCATAATAACCAGCGAGGAGGCAAGTGAAAGGGGGCAGGAAAGTTGATCTCTTAGGGAATGTATCGTGGGACCTATTACGATGGATGAGTATTTCAACTACAGGGACTGATTCACCTCATTTACATATCATTTAAAGAATCATCCGACAGCCGGCAAGTATGTCTGAAACAATCATCTGAGCATTATTAAAATATGTCAGCTGTCATGTTGGCTATTTTGAATAAATAACCTCCGCTATCTAGCAGATATTGACTCACCTTTTTAAGAAAATTTAGATTTAACTTTTCAGTTTCAAAGCAAAATAAAGCAATGCAAAAGTGCCGCTCATAGTTCATCGAAATGCTCCCATATTTCCAATCAATATCTGTGCCGGCATGTACACCTGGTCTACCGTAAACATAATCATCAATTTTATTTGGTATATACGAGGGTGATACCTCCACCCTCATATCTCAGCTTCTGCATACAGTAACCCTTTCTTATTTTTAATGATTGCACCCTAGTAGAGTCTTATCTAGTTTGTGAGAAAATTTTGTTTTAATATCATTTTACATTTGTAGTAGGTGAAGTAAAAATAAAATCATGATTTGGTACCGCGGAAATGGAGAAACTCTGTACATATATATCTACGAAGAAGAAAAATAAGCAAATCAAATTGAAGTGACCATAAAATACTATTTGGTCACTTCAGTTTGGCTAAAATTGAAGTTGACATATTTTTTATGAAATGGACAAAAAAGCTGGTTCACTTCAATAAAAACAGTTAGCAAAGAAAAGATAAGAACATTATAAGAACTTTCTATCTAATTTAATGTCTTTCTTTAAAAATGTCCATTTCTGTAATGTCTTTAGTACAAACAGGCTATCTGATCCAATCTAATCACTTTCACTCATATACATTTTGGCGTATTCGTAACATATTTCTATTCTAATCAGTGTAATATCATATCACAGGAAAGAATCGGGATGGTCAAGCTGATAAGATCATTGTAATTCAATTGTATGCAACACAAGATTTCACCAACAACCACCTTACAGAACAGAAGCAATCAAAATGCCATTGCTGTCTAGCCGGCCAACCAAATACTGCCGAGGGCATACATGATAGACGGTGAAATGACCATTTAAAACCACTGACTTCCCAATAAGCAGGTGTTTCTACGGAAAGGAAGGAAGTGTATTGTGTGCTAATACCGGCTAGGTACCGATGATTATGCTATTATGTTTTGTAGTTTCTCAAGTGCTGTAAGTCATATCATGCGATTGTTTTATATAATACAATCACAATCAAAATTCATAGCCAAATATTGTGTTCCGTCTTATTCCATTAAGTTGATTTTATTTCATTTTAGAGTGCTTGCATAATAACCAGCGAGGAGGCAAGTGAAAGGGGGCAAGAAAGTTGATCTCTTAGGGAATGTATCGTGGGACCTATTACGATGGATGAGTATTCCAACTACATGGACTGCTTCACCTCATTTACATATCATTTAAAGAATCATCCGACAGCCGGCAAGTATGTCTGAAACAATCATCTGATGAGTATTAAGATATGTCAGCTGTCATGTTGGCTATTTGGAATAAATAGCCTCCGATATTTAGCAGATATTTACTCACTTTTTAAAGAAAATTAAAAATAATTTAACAGTTTCAAAGCAAAGTAAAGCAATGCAAAAGTGTCGCACATAGTTCACAGCAATGCTCCCATATTAATATATGTGCATGTTCAGTTGGTCTACCGTAAACATTATCATCAATTAAGCCTGCTACGCTGATTGCCTAAGTCATTTTTTGTAATTTTGAGAACAAAGAACAAAAGGTGGTTCAGGCATGCATCGGTTACGTAATCACCCTAATTATTCATTTGTATCATCATCATTTGTTCTTGTGCAAAGATTGGTGAGTAAATGTGTTTAAATTGCATGCTTGAACCATATTTTGTACTTTGTTCTCAAAATTACAAAAAATGACTTAGGCAAAAAACGTGGCAGGCTGACGATATACGAAAAAAGTACCTCCAAAAAATCCAACGTCATATCTCAGCTTCTGCTTACAGTAACCCTTTCATATGTTCTATGATTGTACCCTAGTAGAGTCTTATCTAGTTTGTGCGAAAACTTTGTTTTAATGTCAATTTATATTTCTTGTAGGTGAAGTAAAAATCATGATTTGGTACCGCGGAAATGGAGAAAATCTATACATAATTATATCTACAACGAAAACATAAGTAAATCAAATTGAAGTGACCTTAAAATACCATTTGGTCACATCAGTTTGACTAAACTTGAAGTTAACATAAATATAAATATTGAAAATTATGTAATGGACAAAAAGGTGGTTCACTTCAACAAAAACATTTAGCAAAGAACTTTTTATCTAATTTATTTTTCTCTTAAAAAATGCCAATTTTTTTATGTTTATCGTCCGTTTTGTCTTTTTAGGTCACAATTATCCCGGCTTATTTTAGCTTATTTCATCATTAAAATTGCAAAGTTTCGCGCGCATACGTCCCAGTAAAGCTAGAAGATTTGCAAGTTTGCCTAAATTACACATTTTGTCACTAAGACAGCACCCGAACACCGATACATCAAAACCGAAGTCACATATAAAATATATGGACAGGTTACTTTTAGGGCCATCCTGTCCTGTGGACTAGTTGTTTTTTGCTGGAATATTTGTATTTATTTTGGTATCAATCGATAGAGGAGATCCATACATTTTTATATAATAGTATATATAATAACGTTTACAATTGAATTTAGAGGGTGTAACAACCATTCGTAGTCCATAATACAAAGTATGGCTTAGTAGGGAAAGGGTTAAAAGTTGAAAATCATATTTCATGTCTTGCATTACTAGTAATCGTTTTGTTTATCACGTTTGTGTCATATTCACCTGCAGCGACTTTAATAAAACACCATGTTTATGCTAGGATTAATGGTTAACATGGATTTCTCCATCTAATTTCCCATTTTCCTAGCAAAATGATTAACCCCGATACATATGATTATTTATTATGTACTATAAAATAAAATTTCTCCATGACAATCAAATAAGTTCTATAAATGGATTGGGGGAAAAGTTAATCTTAAATTTATATGATCTTAGTGATATTGTCGAAATATTCTGCCATAAACATGGTAAAGTGGGGTTTATTTATTATAGTACTCACTTATGTTAAGCAATATACGACTCTAGGCATATGTCTAGTTTTTGGTAAATTACACCTAATTCGGTATTAAATTAATCCCACGATGACATAACATGATAAATCGTGTAATTCTGGATACAAATTGCAATAATTTTCCACAATAACGATTTACTTTTCTTTCCCTAAAGGCACTTGTAATAGTTGGCCTACTTTCAACATATTTACAGTTGAAGTTTGTTATTAGAGGTGTAGCATACTAATTTGCACAGAAATACGGAGTCTAACCAGCCGGATTTTATTGTCTTCAGTAAAGATTTACAGAGCCCTTCTCAATATATCAACATATTCAATCGAATCTTAGACATTGGTAAATCCGACCAAAACAAGCTCGTAGTATTTGGAATTGGATTGGAATAATTACAATTTCCATTGCTTTTTGCCTGGCAGTATACGCGCGCATCATATTTTCTTCAGAGCCCGTGCTTTTAAAAATCCCGCCTCATCACAATAAGAATATTGAACAGTGCAGTGGTTGTATGGAGTTCGCTCAAGCATATCGATGTACAAGCCCCTTGCCTTTGTTGATAAACATTGAGGTCAACTTATCTATATACATACATTACATTTCATATTTTTCAAGTATGATATAGAAATGCCATTTTTGCAGTATCCTGAAATAAAGAGAAAATACCCTCATATTTAGTGTGTGTTATGCCGCCCATACACGTTCACTTTTATTGGGCAATATCAAAGACCCTAGATACAAAATCATCCATTGTGCACTATTACTGATCGCGTGTCCAGTGCACAATGGTAGACATTGTATAGGGTCTTTGATATTGCCCAATAAAATTGAACGTGTATGTCTCCAATATGTAGGCCTATATCTGTCAGATAACTTTTAATATAAGATTAAATCAATATGTACAAAACAATTGTAATTGAAAATATGTTTCATTTATACTTCAGAATACAAAGTGAATAAATTTCAAAATATTTCTGCCTTCGATATTTCATTGCACATTAAACGTGTTAAAGTAAGTTGCTTATCTATAGCATTTCATCCTGGATTAAGTTTTCCACTTTTTGCACGTATTTAATATGAAAGTCACGCCGCAAGAAAAAATGAATGATGAAATCACGCGTATTTTGTCTTTGTAGTCAAGTTTCGTGACTTCTTATCAGGTTATATGTACAAGTACATTTTGAGGGCATAATCTAGATTCGTTTGACTTGACATAAAACAGAATAAGAACCAATAGATTATGTTTGCTTATGACGATCTCTTGTAAATGAAGGATGGATTAACAGCCTAAGGGAATAGTCGAGATGCAAAAGAAATCCATACAGGTTGTGAAATTAAAAGATGATATCGTTACATCAACAACATATCTTCAACAAAATTGTGACATGTATTGAGAGAACAAGAAGAAATAGATCGAAAGTATAAGTAACAGGCGGTAACAACTAGAAAGGATGAGGCGAAACAGGTCAATTTCATTCGGTACAAATATGTAAGGAAACTTTCATAGCCATTCAATTTCATTACATCAATATAGTCGTTTCTCTTTATTTATTTGCTTGTAAGACTAAATACATAAAATACTGGTAACACCTGTTATATTATTGTGCAATAAACACCGGTTGCATTACCCCTATTACTACTGAGCCATATTTTGTAACACGAACTACGAAGGGGGGTCCCCGTCCCAATTTTCAATTACAAATGCCATATAACGTTATACATGTATTTGGTGCTGATGTATAAGTATGGGTATCCTCTATCCAGTGATACCAAAATAAGTACAAACATTCCCCACATAATCGCTATGACGTCATAATGTGAGGTCGTCCATGCAAATTTGGGAAATATGGCTATGTACAAAAGTATAGACAAAATAAAAAAAAAAAAAAAAAATTCAACAAAAACAATTTTCTCCTAAATACAAAAGGAAGTGTCTATTTTCACATAACTAACAAGTAAAAGGTCAGTAGCTATTGAAATAATTTCACAAGAGCGAAATGAAAATCATTGGGCCTCACCAACCCCCCTCCCCCATGGTCATCTTTGATGGCCGGTCCTACCCCCGGGTAAGGTGATGGTGTAAAAATGTTATCACTAAAATGAGCGCAAAGGATGGATCTACGATTGGCTTTTAATTAAGCGAAGTCGAATTAAAACTAGATTGTCAATGGGGAGAAATTTTTGGCCAGGTGTAAAAATGGGAGTTTTTTTTCGCCCTTGTGTATAATATGGGTTAAGCCGTTGATCCACTTGGAGTTATGCACATCAGTGATTTCAGATATGCGTTCATCCGTGTTAAACAGGTGCATGGTTATAAAGCAAGCATAATGGTTTTGTTAAATGTTTTTGTTGTTTTGTTGCTATGATGCAACCAATCACTTGGCATAATTGTAGCTGGTCAAATGCAAATGGGTTTTGACTCATATCATGTTTTATCATCGAGAGATCAACTTCTACTGAAAAATGGTTAAAGCATCTATGGTTAAATAGCTGCATGTCAATATAAAACAGTGGCATGTTTAATGCTTGCATTCGCTCTATGGCAATGTATAGGAATCTCCCAACAGGATATTAACAAAATGGCAACAGTAAAACAATCAGGGTATCGAGCGCAAGCAGAATGTTACATAGATTGCGATTGTAAAGCAGGATGGGGCGTCATCATGGTGGAATCCTTGTTTTTCGGTGGTATGGAAGAGACAGAGGACTTGAGTAGGCAAGTTATGATTAATCTGTTAATTATACTATGAAATAATAATGATAATAACAAATAACAGAAATAGCAATAACGAGGATCACCATGAAGGACAGCGATTAAGTTATACGAGTAACATACATGTAGCAAAAGATTAGGGAACTATAGGCCTACTTATCTCGTATCTTTTGAAAATTTTATTAAATGTAGGCCTACACGTATAACATGCGTATAACATCTATAAACAGTGCCAAGAAATGAGTGCGTAAAGGCATAAGATAGGATGCGAGTTAATTAAAACATTAAATAGTACCAACGTGGGCATTTCAGTTGATCGAATAATTATGAATATTATGTGGTTAAATAGGGCCTAGATTAATTTCAAACATGCTCAATATACATGAGCACATGGTATGTGTAAGACGGAGGGCAAGCAGTAGGACCTATGGTACCTTCTGTACTGGGGGATCAAATTAGGCCTAAATACAAATGCACGGTCAGATTCATCTTCGAGTTATTGCGAGTTGATAGAGACGTAAAAAACCCGAATTAGTATCACACAAGTTGGAATTAATGACGCTTCAGATTGACATGGTTTCGTCAAAAAATAATAAAGCCTAAACACGAATATTACAGGATATAAAAGTTGTATTAATTACGGTAGGCAATAAGTACAAGGATAACTAGCGGGGAAAAATATTAAAAGCAACAAATGGTAGGGTCAAGGAGGTTACACTAAATTCATGGTTCTATTACTAATGCAAAACAGAATAACGAAAAAGTAAAACTATTGTTTATCAAGGGAGATAGACCAGCTCTATATAATGGCGGCAGAGTCGAGATCTTATAAACTGACATCTGAATAATATAAGAAACTAGCCAGATTAACAATAGATGTGAACAATTGCTGTACAAACGGGAAGTAAAGAAGGCCAACAAGAAAAAATATCTTATTTTTCTGGAGGTAAACAAAGTGGGATGGTCACTTAGGCCACAAATAAGGAAATAAAGTATAAGTAATAAGCCTAACATAAATATAAAATAATAAGCATACCAGGTACAGTAATAGCATCTACGCGTATTTAGTGGATTAAAATAAAACACATTTGTATAGGTAATGATAGATATAATATGCAGTAAAATATATAAATATTTCTTCAAAAACATAGATTAATTACAAGGTAAAAATGACCGGTCAAAATTAGTGGATCTGCATTATATAATTTAATATAACAATATCAAAGAATACATACAGGTAATATTATAATGCAAGGGAAAAAAAAAAAAGTAAATAAATAAATGGAAGTGAGTATATTAAGTTTTAGGCCTGATATCAAAAATTTATAGTTACATGCTTTTAAAAAGATTCTTTTGGGTGGTTGTCAATTAATACCAGTTATATTGAGTTAGTGCATTCACAAAACTCCACCGATGGTTTAGGACGTTTGGAGTGCAAGTATACATGGTATAGGATAGCGAGAGGCCTTGTTAAATAGAATGAACAAAAATTGTCTTGTACAATGGTAAAATATGAGAACCTTTAAGCTTATTACAGTGTTAGCAGATCACATGACCAGGTTAGCAATATTGGAATATATTCGTATCAAAGGCAAGAAATATAGTTTGAGGATAGGCCTATACTAAAAATGTGAACTTATGTAGTTAGGCATTCATTTATAGTATTATAAGATATGCTGACACATCAAATATGCAAAGATATATAAATGCAGGCACGAGCAAGGAATACATGATTGTACAAAGTAGATGAGAAACAGGTTGATTTTAAGATAGAACAAAATAGGAGGAGCAGTAGATGAGGAAGCCACAAATTGCATAGTGCGTTAGTGATGTTGACCCCTTTACATGATAGTTAACCAACTAATGCAGTAAGAGGACAAAACAAGCCTAAGTAGAGGGGCGAAGGTTACGTTTGCGAGTTCATATGCATCCAATGTTAAACACGTTTATAACAAATAGGCATTTCAAAAATAAAAACAAAGGAGTAGGCCTATATTTACAATTATAGGTGCAGACGTATATCAAAGAAACATGGCTGAACAGACACCAACAGACATCATATCTGCATAAATCATAAAACAGTAGTATAAGACATACAGTGTTTAGCATCAGTCGACTCGTGCTGTGTATTTTTGTTTCATTTCAGAAATTCATAGTGCTGAAGTTGTGGAATTAGCGTACTTGGTGGGATATGGCAAAATGTGTAGTGGACATAATGCATGGTATACAGTTCAGTCTATAACAAGCGACAATGGGCGGTACCTCACAAGGCAGAGCTCCTGAACTCAGGGAAATTAAAACAATTTCACGCATAACGCATGAACGCTTGGATCAAACTGCGGAGGATATCAGCATTCAAGTCGTAAGGCCTACAAGAAGTTAATAATACCGAAGTTCTTGAATAACATACCACTGAAGATTATAATACGAACATGAATAATGATGGACGAGATATGGCAAAACGAAGTTCCTAAGCTCATCGAAATTAAAAACAATTTCATGCATGAACATTGGATCAAACCGCATTAAGGCCTAGAATGTACAGCTCATACTACTACTACAATATGGACTTAAGGATAGACGCGGTATTGGCAGAAATGGGGTCGAAGCAGCCAAAATATTGATTTCGTTATCTAAATCAATATATCATGGAAAAATAACAAGTTGATGTTTTGCAAGAGTACATTTTACAAATCATATACCGTGAAAATGTGCCGGATTATTGTATCGTTGTTAAAGAGTTTGGTACGGTTTACAAAAGTGTTGTTGTTTTAGCACTCCTTACAACATAACTCAAGAAGTGCACATTACCTACTAAAGTATATCTGTGATATTCAAATTCTTCTACACACTCGCTATGAAATGATGAATGCTATTTTTGCAAAAGCTCATCTACCAAATTGCAATGGCAGGAGGTGCGAACGTGTCTCACATATGCAGCAATAATATTATATGTGCTTAGGTGATGTTGTAAACCGTTAAAATCGATGCACATCGATAAATTTATAATAGCTTATAATATTAATAGTCGCATCAACACCGCATCATCAACATAATTGTCAGGGGTGTGTCAGCATGGAATTGGCATTTGATGAAAGCTCAGATAACAAAAAACCAATGCAAGTAGTTTGTAGTCACAAAACAAAGTCAAGCAAACTTTATTCTGGAAATGGCATGATCATCACCAGAGTTAAACAATGTCCACAAAAGTACAAATGACTGCAAGTATATAGTACAGGGCCGGGTTAAGCAATCTTAAGATACATTTAATTGTTTTTCTTGGGGATACAAATTGAAACTTAATTCGTCAAATGCATAAAGCCAGTAGGTAACATTTAACACTCTTGCTATGAACTTGACAGTTGGCAAAGGCGAAACGATAAACCAAGTTCATAAAAGAAAAATTGTATATAGATCCTGTATGGAAATCCTTGGTAAATGTTGAAACGATACACGCTGCAATTGGAAGGTTTTCCTGCTTTTATCCCACGAAGGTTTTGATTAGGTTTTTCTACGTTCCAATTACATCTATTCGGTATCAGTGACAGTATTAAATCCAACGGATTGGTATGGGAATTTGTGTTTGTATGATTTCAAAGTATGGGTTTATTTAGTCAACAATTATTTGAAAAGCCGTTAAGAAAGATATAATATACAGTAAAGCATTTAGCCACTCCAATGCTCAAAATCAGTTCTCGAGGTGCTAACCGCTTAACCCACAAGTAATTTGGGTATTATGTTGGGCAAACTGGCGGCATTCTAAAGTCACAATCATCAACTTATGCTCCACAAGTTGAAAAAAGTATCATCCTATAAGTGCCAGGTAACTTTATGCTGCATGTTACACGCTGCATCATGGAATATTGAATCATTGAAATTGAAAAAAAAGGGTGGGGGTTAAGCAACTTCCTTCTGAAATGAAGGAACTTGTTTGGCAGTTATTTTCGGCTTTCAATGATATTATGCATTAATTATATGCATTTATGACAAATCATGGCAAATGACATGGTCATTATTTGAAATCTGCGTAAAGTATGGAATTGGGTGTTATAAAATACACTTTGAGGCTTTGGTAACTTGTGCCCTTAATTAGTGCAAATTATGGTCATGTTTGGCTTTGGGGCATTCACATAGGGAATAATATGTGCCCTGAAATGGCTGCGGATTATGGTCTTGTCCGGGTCAAGGGTCACTTTCCCATGGAATCTAGAAGTGTGCCAATTGGCGAATATTTATGGTGAACAATGGTAACTTGTGCCCTTAATTAGTGCAAATTATGGTCATGTTTGGCTTTGGGGCATTTACCATAGGGAATAATATGTGCCCTGAAATGGCTGCGGATTATGGTCTTGTCCGGGTCAAGCGTCACTTTCCCATGGAATCTAGAAGTTGTTAAATTAATAACGTCATAAGAAATAATGTGCCTTTAAATACGCGCAGATTATGGTCATGTCTGGTGTAGAGGCATTTTTCTTTGGTATGAGATACTTAAGAAATCCCATAAAGGATATTCTTTATATATAAATAAACCAAATGATCTCTCGGTTGGTATAGAACATGACCACCACAAAATGTTGTTGTCTCCCATGTTTGTTTTTGAGTCCATTGACAATGGCTTTTAATTAAGCGAAGTCGAATTAAAACTAGATTGTCAATGGGGAGAAATTTTTGGCCAGGTGTAAAAATGGGAGTTTTTTTTCGCCCTTGTGTATAATATGGGTTAAGCCGTTGATCCACTTGGAGTTATGCACATCAGTGATTTCAGATATGCGTTCATCCGTGTTAAACAGGTGCATGGTTATAAAGCAAGCATAATGGTTTTGTTAAATGTTTTTGTTGTTTTGTTGCTATGATGCAACCAATCACTTGGCATAATTGTAGCTGGTCAAATGCAAATGGGTTTTGACTCATATCATGTTTTATCATCGAGAGATCAACTTCTACTGAAAAACCCACCCTCCACGCCCAATAAGTGTACATGTATTAAGTGAAAGTAAAGTAACAGCGAATCATGAATAAGTTAACATGTTTTAGCGGAAAATTAGTAAGAATAATCAATTGGTCATAAGTTTTACGTAACTGTGAAAACATGTTTAATGCTAAATTATGCGGCTTAAATTTACACAAGCATTAAATTAGTAAGAATAATCAATTGGTCATAAGTTTTACGTAACTGTGAAAACATGTTTAATGCTAAATTATGCGGCTTGAATTTACACGAGCATTAAATGTTTTATCAGAGCGTTAAACGTTTCAAAGTTAATCATGTGAAACAAAAATACCTTAAGAAATGTCAAATATTCACAAAATTAGTTAAATTCGAATTCATGCATAACAATATAAGAATTGAAGTGAATATAATCAAGCCGTGCAGGCTTAATTTGTTAATGGAAATTAAGTTAATGGCTTAACATGTTTAATAAAACATGTTTATCATAATAAGTGGGGACACGGATAAGATAATAACTCGCAAGTTAGCAAGTTATTATAATTTTGAATTCAAGTTTAAGTCTTAAAGCTTTCAAGTGTATATACTTGAGCCTTAAACACTGCATATAGCGGTCGTGTTAAACTAAGAATGTCTCCAAGTGCAAAACACTTGAGAAAAATGTTTTTCAATGTAAATAGAGAACTAGCTGTATAGAAATAAGATCACAAAAGTCAACAAATTCAAAATAAGTTTGATATGACGTTGAATTCATAGCAAATTCTGAAGTCTGAGAATTTGTATGCAAAAATAATTCCACAAAAAGAATGTTTCTGTCGGCATCAAGGAGGCACTTTATCATAAAAACAAAAAGTAGAAGAAAAAGCACTTTACCACATAATCAAAAAAAATAATAATAAAAATAAAACAACCAAAAATGGTTGTTGAAGTTAAAGATACAAGCCAAGTACATGTATGTCACCAGTTTCCTGGGCATTGTGGTAAATACATACCAATTAATTGTGCCTAAGATGGGAAATAAATATGTGAAATGAGTGAAGCAAAACTTTTCATGTCTATAAAAGAAGACGCACATGTGCAGTTATTTTCGGCTTTCAATGATATTATGCATTAATTATATGCATTTATGACAAATCATGGCAAATGACATGGTCATTATTTGAAATCTGCGTAAAGTATGGAATTGGGTGTTATAAAATACACTTTGAGGCTTTGGTAACTTGTGCCCTTAATTAGTGCAAATTATGGTCATGTTTGGCTTTGGGGCATTCACATAGGGAATAATATGTGCCCTGAAATGGCTGCGGATTATGGTCTTGTCCGGGTCAAGGGTCACTTTCCCATGGAATCTAGAAGTGTGCCAATTGGCGAATATTTATGGTGAACAATGGTAACTTGTGCCCTTAATTAGTGCAAATTATGGTCATGTTTGGCTTTGGGGCATTTACCATAGGGAATAATATGTGCCCTGAAATGGCTGCGGATTATGGTCTTGTCCGGGTCAAGCGTCACTTTCCCATGGAATCTAGAAGTTGTTAAATTAATAACGTCATAAGAAATAATGTGCCTTTAAATACGCGCAGATTATGGTCATGTCTGGTGTAGAGGCATTTTTCTTTGGTATGAGATACTTAAGAAATCCCATAAAGGATATTCTTTATATATAAATAAACCAAATGATCTCTCGGTTGGTATAGAACATGACCACCACAAAATGTTGTTGTCTCCCATGTTTGTTTTTGAGTCCATTGACAATAGCATAGGTTGTTTGGGCGTAAACGCGTGTGTTTCTTATGACGGATAAAAAATCTTAGGGTACAACTTCGTAGTTCTATCCCCTTCGTAGTTACTAAGTGTGTACAATTATTTTCCTTTTTATACTTATATGTAATGGATTTAATAGTCAAAAACCTTTTGTCTTTTTCATATATGAAGGAGACACAAAAAAATCATAAAAGCAACCTTTCACGTCTGCTTTTGTGTCCAATTACTTAACTAGAACTGAAACTGAAACTTAACTAGAACTGAAAATAGTTTTTATTTCATAAATATTTCCTGGTCTATTCACGCGCAAAAACATGCGAAATTTGAAAGTGATATACATTGCTACTCGATAAAAATATTAACCTAAATTCAGTAAATGCCAATAGTTTCCGGGAGCTTTGCATCTGGCCCCAACCCAGGGGCCATTCAGCTGACCCGTGGACCCCACGCAGTCAGTCTTGCGTTTCGTGCGTATCGTAAGCCATAGCTATCATAATTCGAGTGGGCCCGGTCGACCGGGAATTTTCTCGGTCGTCCGGGTAAAATACGAGCGAATGGCTGTTTTAACCAATCAGCGCAAATAACCCACTCGTTCTTATTTTAGTTCACTCGCACGACATACTCACTAAATCGGACAGCCCATTTTTAGCTTTTGTTTCACTCGACCGGGATAAGAGGCGTGGCATGTCCACGTGATTAGCCCGGTCGTAGAGTACAGAATGTACCAAGGATTCTCGAGTACTAATATACTATAGGATAAGCCACTCGTTTGCGCAAATGAAGTCAGTCATTCACTGAGTCTATGCGCGATACAATGCATGTGATGGCATAGTACCCCTGTACGTGTAGGAGTGTATTTTCTGTGGAAGAGATGATGCAATGTTTACGTCATCGTTTCCAAAAAAATTAAATGGCGAAAAACGGCGAACATTTGGTCGAATCTTTATATTACTATCATATCGTGAAAAACCAAATAGCTGAGGAGTTAGCTCAATATGCTAGGAAAATATTCTGTTCGATGACCCTATGATGAGACTGGCTAAATAAGCTGTATTTTTGCTGGAAAGGGTCCGAAAAATTGGCAGTCGATGGGCGCCATCTTGGATAAATTTGGTGTACTGAAAATGCCCAGCAACTGTCAATCAAATACGAACTTGTCAATTG
Organism: Amphiura filiformis; assembly: GCF_039555335.1. NCBI lineage: Eukaryota > Metazoa > Echinodermata > Ophiuroidea > Amphilepidida > Amphiuridae > Amphiura > Amphiura filiformis. The sequence continues at coordinate 35,048,619 of NC_092635.1, forward strand.
AATATAGGATAAGTCTGTTCCAATGTGGCAGAAGTACGCACAACGTTGTTGTGCGAACCGTGCGTAAATTTTAGGCTAAAGTGCCTGAGCGTTACCAGGACGTTACTAGGTGTACTGAAAAAGCCTAGCAACTGTCACTCAAACTGCCGATGTGTCAATTAAGTTGCCGTAAAGTGACTTCAATTTTTATACAGGGTTTGAATACGAGTGTCACAGCCCTGAATGTACTGGCTCCCAATACGACCGGGCTGCTAGTTCTGATATCATTTACCAGACAAAGAAAAATACACATGTCTCACATGACGCATAGACCATGTGCGTATATTCATGATACATGGATATTGTGACCATTGAACACAATTATTGCTGGCCTACCTATACCTTACATGCAGTGAAGCGTTCATAAACACTGCATGATTAAATTTAAATATCAAAAGATAGCACAGAAGATATTGACAATTAGGCATATGAAGTATATATTTTGAATGTTATGCATTACATGTCATAAACTGCGTTTCCGAGTTCTTATTGCATTGTTGAATTAACAAAGTACGCAGAGGAGACTTGACATGATAGTAGTCTGTTACTATGTTTTCTTACGAAACACATTCTAGATGTCATTGTTGGTATTATATAAATAGGAACGACTAGAAATTTAAAAGTACAGGAATTATGGAGTAGACTTAAAGTAAACCTTTGTTGTCTAATCACATACCTAAAAAATAATGTAGCTACCAGATTTGGAAAAAACGGTGCATTCATTGCATTCTAATTAGACCTAAATAATAGACCTCCAATGGTTTAAGGCCCGCTGTATACTTTTCTATACGTAGAAAGTTCGATGCAAAATGTTGTTATTATATTTTCTTTTGAGTACCCCCCCCCCCCCTTCAATTTACAATATTAAATGCACTGTTCTCGCTTCAGTACAGCGCTCTATAGGCATACCGGGCTATCCCCTTTTGACCTAGCAGAAGTAGCCGAGATAATTGGACATAAATCTTCATTTATGCCTTGAACTTGAACTTTGAGAATCCCGTGTCCACATTTCAGTTATATAGTTAACTGACCACAGGTGGTTGACATTGGAGTTGCCATCAGGGGATTTCCCTGCTAGCTGAGCTGAGATTGATTCCAAATGCCGTTAGTTTGTGTATCTTTACTTGTTCAACAACTTACTTTATTTGGTATTATTGAGGTATGAACTTTCTATGAAAGTCTTATGAATGACATTCTCTTGTAGTTGTTTTATGTACTATTATAAACGTTTGAGTCAAATGATGTTTAGATTGTTATTAATTTTGATAATAATTATATTGTCATGAAGAGTGAATAATACCAATCAGGAAAAATAGGATAAACCAGGGGATTCAATAAGGCTACCCACTCGACTGGAATGTAATAAGACCAGCTTACGTTTCACTCGACCGGGCCACAAGACGAAACTCTATGTTTGAAAGCCACGTCTATAGTATCACGGAAAATTACACGCAATATAAGATGATATGAAGGTAAATGAAGTTGCTGCATTGCCGGACCTGTATATTCTTTACTGTCTTTTTTGTTATACAGTCATGTTTAGTATTTTTGAGCTGTGTATAAGTGGAAAAAGGTATATACTTGTAATAATTATATTCATATATTTTGCGACCGGGCCACAAGACGAAACTCTATGTTTCGCTTGTCAATCATACATGTATGTTTCGCTTGTCAATACACGTTTCACATGTATTTGGTACGAATGATCCAATCAGCCAATCAGACCCGGTCGTAAAGTTTGCTTATTCATGATTGACACATGTGGTCACCTGAATCGGCATCTGAATCCCGCTCGTTAGCTCAAGTATACAGCACCTTTTATAATGTACATGCGACGTCGACCGGGATATACAATCTGATTGGCTACATAAACACACTCGTACCGAATTCACTTAATACCTCCAGGGTTCACTCATGGGCCAGTTCTCGAAGCTTGTCTAGAGACAAAGCCTCTCTGACTTCAAACGGAGTTACCGGGGGCTACCTCAATGGATATTATTTTTATGGATTTACCCCCTTAATTTATACATAATAAATATGACTAACACTAAATGTGTGAAATTAAATATCTGGCTTTTAGTAAAGTTACTAAACTGATTGGCACATGACTGATCATACGCCCAATGGGCTGAGTGGCCTACAACCAAGAAACCGGCCCTTTATCGTATTTTCTAGGTGGGCATACCAATTTTGAAGGCCACGTCTATAGTATCACGGAAAATTACACGCAATATAAGATGATATGAAGGTAAATGAAGTTGCTGCATTGCCGGACCTGTATATTCTTTACTGTCTTTTTTGTTATACAGTCATGTTTAGTATTTTTGCGCTGTGTATAAGTGGAAAAAGGTATATACTTGTAATAATTATATTCATATATTTTGTTTAAATTATATGAATAGGCCTTCTCAGCTTGCAGCACCCGGTAAAGTCATCCATCCATGTGTTGCATTCGACGTGTCTTATATAATTTTAGATATCAATATCAAATTAATAAAGCGACAGTATTTAAAAATTTAGCTCTGTGATACCTTTTATAACACAATACAATAATAATACAAATAGCATACAAAAATTTTTAAAAATCCCCGACCCCAACTTCCTAACCCCCCTCATTTGATGTCTAATGGTGCGTCCCTTATGGCATAGCGACTACCGGTTATATCAGAATTATTATCATGCTCTTTCCACGTGCCTTTTTCACAACATCCACGCTCTGTGGGCGGGTCAAAAGCCCGGTCGCATGGAAATTCATAAGTCCATAATCTTGGCCGAATGGAAAACTGTAAGACCGAGTGGGCTCATTGCGTGATTGGTTAAGATGCTCGGTCGTGCGGATTTAGCCCGGTCGACCAAGAAAAATCCCACTCGACCGGACCCACTCGAAAACTGATAGACATGGCCAACGATACGTGCGGTGACTCTCACTACGACTATCGCGCTCGACTTTTCTCTAATTTATCCCCCTCTTTCTACAATAAATCAAGGTAAGAGTGGGAAGTGGTTTACTTCACCCATTAAACAAATCACTGCTAAATAATTAATTTAAAATCAAATTCCAAATGGACCAAAGTATTCCGGGCATAGGTTTCCAATGTATAGATTTGTTAATTTGGGCTGTTTTTGTTCACTTAACCACCACATCAAATATTACGCGTAGTCACACGGTGAATAAATGCTTTAAAATAAGGGTAGATTTAGATAGGTTTGGACAAATTACCCCCGCACTTACCCTACACAAAAATCACGGGGTGAGTAGTCCAGGTGACTAAGCAAATAGTCATTTGACTAATTAACCTGAAAGATATTTTGTTCACATTATTTTTTTTCTAATTATCCCACTTTCTCATAAATAATTTTGTTGCCAAAATCTTACATTATTTACACTTGGGATCCTTTTTGTTAAATCCTGGGTCCTTAGCTACTAATTGCGTTCAAATTGGGCCCCTCGAGCTCATGATTGTATCACATTTAGGCGGACACTGTAACTCCAATACAACATTAGATCCAATGGGCTACAATATATTACAGACAAGGTGGGTAGCAGTATTAGCAAAGGCAGCCATAGTGTGCTGCCCTCACCTTCTACTTATTTGAGGCAATAATATGAAATTCTTAGTTACTTGAAAAAGTTCCTGCAAACTTTATGTTTCTTAGCCGTGTGATATGACACGATATAACACAGATCAGTTCAGCGCATGCGAGTCGACGCTATACTCGTACGCGCTATTTGAACCCATCGGGGTGCATAGCTACAACGGGATTGATCGATTCTAAGCCTCCAGGCGACAAGCGGTACCTTTATTCTCTAAAAGTTGAGCACTTACCTCACGGACTACTTATAACTTATAGAGTCAAGCATTTTTGGCAAGACTCAGAGGGGGGTAATGCGCTCACGTTGTGGCACATCAAGGAGGAATTTTGGCGCAGATTTTAGGGCACCTTTTATATATTACCACCTAAAAAGGCACAGATTTCCATTCGATTTCCAGGAGGAGAGAGGTATGGAAGGTTTTTTTTCCAAATTTCCCCCAACTAAAATCTAATTCGCCGCTCTATCGGCGGAAAACGCAGACCCAAGGGTGCACATAATTATTGCACAGTCCCTTTTATATTACAGAACAACCGATCAAATCATAATTTACCATTTTGCCATTCTTGCAGAATGCGTTCAATCGATAATGGTTAAATCTATTGCTTAAATGCAATTATAGAAAGACGCACATTGTTTTTCTTATCATCTTTAGAAACATAGTTATTATTGATCTAACAGAGAATATGGATGTCACCTGTTCCAGATGATCCAAAAGAACTAGCAAGCAAAAATGAAAGCAAAATAATATTAATCTTTTCAAATTACAACCACAATTTAAACAGACAGCTGCAGTGTGTAGCGTATTTGATAGAAACATCTATTTGGATACAGTTTTGAGGGTTTAAAAAGTATAATTATAAAAAACCTCTAAGATCTTGTAATATCTAGATCATGGTGTATCTAGAGTATCAGGCAACAGGCAACTCACTCTTCACAATATGGTTCTCCCATCTTCCTTTGTAAACTATTAACGCGAGTGATTTTATTTCAAAAATCAATGATACATGTCTGCACTTGAGGCCACTCTAAGTAAAAGTATTTGTGTTTTTGCTCACTACAATTAAAGACCTGAGCGCAAGAAGACCGTAAGTCCACTTGCTCCGTATACATTTGCGTATAGTTTCGTATAGTTTGGTAATGTTTTATACATGTTCAGGGGCCAAAACAAATCTTTCACAACCTTTCATGATGTTTTTACCTGGAACATGTATTGAACATTATAAAACCCTAAGAAACTATACGTAACTTTAGTGTATACATGTTGAGGGGCCAAGTGGACTTACGGTCTTCTTGCGCTCAGTTCTTCAATTACTACTGTTACCAGTAACTGGAATGTGGGGTAGAAAATATAATACAATTGGTCAATTATTAAACGTTTATTATATTAACGTATTGTTTGGTATTTGTAATTTCATACAACTAGTCCAAAGATTTCCACTTACTTGCAGACGTTTCGGAAACTCACAGTTTCCTTTATCGATGCTATTGTTGCAGTGACGATCTGTGTACAGCAGATGACTTTTGCTGCTTAGCAACCGAGTTGCCAGTTGATTTCTCAGCTATCAGATCGTCAAAGACGTGACTCAAGTTGTATTGCCCCTCGTCTCGGTTCATGGTTTTTCCCCGCTTTCTGATGGTGATTGCCTCCTTAATCCATCTCTTATATCTATCACTCTCTTTGCCTACGATTCTGGCCTCCTCCCAATTGATGACGTGGTTGTTGTCTACTACGTGGTCAATACAACTTGGTCAATACAACTGGCAACTCGGTTGCTAAGCAGCAAAAGTCATCTGCTGTACACAGATCGTCACTGCAACAATAGCATCGATAAAGGAAACTGTGAGTTTCCGAAACGTCTGCAAGTAAGTGGAAATCTTTGGACTAGTTATATGAAATTACAAATACCAGTTTAACATGAACAGTCCTGATGAACATCTTCAAGAATTAACGTATTGTTTGTTTCACATCTTCAAAGCAATTATGTTTTTAGAGCAACGTGGTCGGAAATGTTAGTATAACGATGGCGCAATTTCATTCGGATGACCAGTGGTATGTTGTTGGCCTTACAATGAGTACCCAATTACTATCTTGTTGTTGCCATTTGCAGCACTGCTTTCAGTATTATACCAAAACAAAAACTGTCTTTAAAAAAGAAAACGCCATGGATGAAGACCATGTTTCATAGTTTTGCATTGACAAGTACTTGGAATGCTAGTAGTTTTGTGTGTGTGGCACTAACTTATCGGGTGGGAAATATCGGTATTTATTGGTAAATACCTCCAATGGCATAAAAGATTCAGATTCAGATTCAGATTAAATTTATTTCAAATTCGTGGCCCGTAGGCCAAATTACATGCAATATTACATTTGCATTGTTTACATTAAAAGACATAAAAAAACCCATATAAAATATACATAAAAACGCCATTAAAGATATTAATTGCACTTGTTGAGGCAAAATCTCACACTCACCCTCACACACCTACAGCTCACACACCCCTACATTTCCACACACACCTTACATACACCCACACCGAAACTATCAGCCCTACATATACACACACCCCACACACCCCAGATGCTCTAAAGAATTTAATTTTATAAAACAGTAATTAATAAATAACATAACAAAATATTGCACATATAATAGGAAATACTCAAGAATTTTCATGTTGAAAGCTGAATTGAAAAATGTGTGCTAAATAGGTGTACATTTAATTCATACTTGTAACAGAGGGCTCAGTGGAAATCACATCCACCGAGTTTCACGGCAATCCAACAATCCATATTCAGATGACCTTAAGAATGTTTGCTGCTCAAAGTTGGTCATATCAACCAAGTTTCATATCAACCAAGTTTCATGACAATCCAACTATCTATTATCAGTAACCGTTAACCTTGATGGTTTTGACGCTTAGTTGTTTTCTTCAAACGATATCCAGAAGCGGGGTTATGGCGTGTTGAACTCTGCTCGTTCAACAAAATGGTACCTTTTATGGTTTCTATACATGTGTCTCTTTTTCGACATTGCTGGTAATAATATGGCCTATAAGCAGTTCGTGGCCCAAAAATAAAACAATATCGGCGAAAAAAAGATACCGCCCACCACAAACTTCCATGCCCGCCTACTTGAAGTCTGATGGTTTGCCCATAAAGTCACTTCATGACTTCAAACGACTACTTGTTTACTTGATAATGTACCGCGATCCACCAACTGCATTACATCATGACCGCATCAGATAACGCTAGACTCTTAAGGGACTAAAATGTGAAACCAAAATTAGGCAATACAATATTCAATAAAATTTTATATTAAATTCCAATACTACAACATCCCAAGAGTGAGAATATAAAGATACACAATTATTCGATTTTAAAAGCAGTAAATTGGATTGATGGAAAGATAAAAGTGTTAAGAGCTGCTTGAAATAATATCATCTTTCTCATAATTCGTGAAGTTTTGTTTTGATAAACTTGACAATCATTCTGTTGAGTATTTGAATCCCTACATGTATTTAGTATTTTATTTTTGATTTTCATTTATACTACAACATTTGATAAGACATAAATATTCTCATTTGGTTTAGTTGCTGAATAATATTTTCATTATTAAATCAATGTATAGCAATCAATGTATAGCAATGGCAAAACGGTTTCACTGTTCTGCATAATACATGTTTTCTATGTATGATACTATTATATAATATTTATTTTGTTAAAAACTTGACCTCCGATAATGTATAAGGTGGTTTAGAAACCCATTCTAATAACCTCATAAACAGCTCGACGGATTTCATTTTTTACGTCAATTCTTTATTAAAATTCAAATATTATGGTTTTTTTTTGTTATATCAATTGCACAAAATATAATAATATGCATTGTATTGTCGGTATTATGTGTATCATAACAAAGACTAAGCAGTTTCAGCCCAGTCTTTGACGATACTCATCAACATACTTTACGATTTGTAAATAATAATACACTTTTAATGTAACAAAAGTTATTTATATTATAGGGCAAGGAATCCAATTACTTCACTGAAATTTCAGCGATTCAAGACAAGTGGTTCAATAGCAAAATTACGCCAAATCCAGTATTACCCCACATGACAAAATATGATATATCGCTCAATGTTTAACATACCTTCATAACCTCCGCGTATCATACCATTAGTGCGTCCCAATCAAATTGCTCATTAGATGATATACGCACACCGGCGCGGAGGTTATTGATATCCATCAATGACCTCCGCGTATGCTTACGCGGTACAATGAATTCCGCGTAGTGCGCATCTGTTGCGCCGGAACTCTACACACGCACGCAACTACCATATTTGCACATGGCGTGATTGCGCAGTGCTGTAATTGGTAAGTCCGTTTTAGCCTGTTCGACTTTTTGAAGGGCGAAATATAAGTTTTGATAAAAATTGTTTATTTCAACAAATTTCGGAGAATAAAATCTTGAGATTTGGTTGAGTGATGAGTTAAAAGTGACGGTTATGAATTCGGTTAATAACTTTGCATCAGTTATATGTCGGGCATTGTGAAAAATCTAAACATTTTGCTTTGGACCTCGGAATATCCCTCGGTTCCAAAGGCAAAATGTTTAGATTTTTCACAATGCCCTCCAAATAACTAATGCGCAGTTATTAACCTATAATTAGTAATTGCAATCAATAAATTCATCTGAAAATAATTGCTTTGGTTATCACTCTTTTGTTTCATATGCAGCTTCAGCAAGATAAACAATAGTAGTAAAATGGTGATATCATATTTTCATCTATTAGTCTACTAGTAATTTTCCATTTGTCTTAGCGAAACGATTAACCCCGATACATACGATTATTCTGTACTTCACCGCAACGATCAGATAACTTCTATAAATGAATAGGGGAAATGTAAGCTTAAATTTACCTCATTTTTATCAGAACGTGATAACATGTAAATGATTTTAGCGATATTATCGTGGTGCATACGACTTAAGGCATAAACACAAAATATACATGTGCTTGTCCCCGCGTTTAATATCAAAATAACACCAAATCTGTGTTAATCCCGTCATGCAGGACATGTTAAATCGCATAATTTTGGATGTAAGATGCATTTATTTTTGCACAATAATAACTTCTGTTTCCCCGAAGCACTTGTAACAATTGTCCCACTTACGGCACACTTGTGTTTTTAGACTGTGGGAGGTGCAGCATACTAAATGAAGTCTTCCAGCAGATTAATCGGATTTTATGCTCTTCAGTGTTCTATTTATTTGCATTCAATACTTTTAATCGCTCTAAGCCTAATTCAACATTTCTACTACTTAAAAATCCAAACTGAATGTAGGTCAAAGGTAACAGAATTTTGTATGTTGATCAGGTTACGGCAATGACATAAATGGCAATTAATTTGTTTGGTTTCATCTCTCACACGTTCTGAACAATAACTTTCTTTGTGTCACTAAAGATATGAACTTATTCTTATTGACTTTTGAATTGTATTACTAACGTACAAAAAGGGAAATGTGTTTTATCATCTTAAACACACCATATTGTTCATACAAGTGGTTGCCCTTAGCGATTATTAACTTTGATCGTGTCTTTGTTTAAAAATATTAAGGTTAACTAAAGTTCAAACGGAAAAGAATGTGAAGGTGTATTTTTTTCTATTTGTCTTTCGTGTTTGCCCTTTTGTGTCCTTCTCCCCGTAAATTACAAGAACGTTAAGGTGTATACATTACATAATGATGCCTCAATTTGCATGTTATACTAGAAAGGTTATAGAAACATTCTGAGACCTAATCAGACACGATATTATCTTAACTCTGTTGGTAAGTCAGAAAAAATGATTTCCATAGGGATATGCAATTATTAGATTTGGTTACAATTTTCCAAGAAAAGTGAAAGTTTTATATAGTGTTTCATGGCCATATGACGTAAGGCATTCCCCAAGCGCACTGAGTATAATGTTATTGTATATCTTTTTCATATTGTTTTCATCATAATGAGATAGTAATCAAGATAGTCCGCCTTTATACAGAGAAAAGTGTTTTCTACTCTTCATTAAATTATAAATATAATAGTGTAAGTGCAAGGTGAAGCTTTTATACTCTCAAATCATTATGTAAATTGTTGACTTTTTGATTCAGATTCAACAAAATAATTATTGGACTCTAGGCACTGTATATTATAAAGTACAATTATCATAAATGTACATAGATAAAGTGAGAAATAGCCAGCATTAAAGATAGTATAAATTATATTTTAAGTTGCCTTGGTTAGTTTGTTATATTTTAATTTTTGAATTGAACAGGCATTATTTACAACAAAACTAATGAAATCAAATTATCCTGTACTTATATTTGAATGTGCGCTTATAAATTACTTGCTTACTCTTACTGTTGTTGAACTTTGGTAGTATTTCCAACAAAAGGAAATTTAATTGTGATTTCATCAAATTATGTTTAACATTTCGACAAAAATTATAGTTATATAAAAGTGCGTTTATACTATTTGTGTATTTTAAGACAATATGATTATATGTTGTAAATTATCTTGATTTTGTGCAAGTATGGAAACAACGAAGAAGAATAACAAATAGTTCCGTTACAAACATTTTGTTTTATTATGTCGAGGTTCTCAAATCCGTGTGTATAGTACTTAGGCAATGGTCGATCGTAGATCACCATAAAAGATCTTTTTGTTCATTACGTATTATGTGATAAATTAAACATATTCAATTGTACTGTCACGTACACATACCCCAAAACGAATACAACAATGATAGCATTTTTATCTCAAAAATAGATTTTGTATTTTTTTTTTAAACGTTCATTGAGCAATTTACGTAATGTAATTGTATTGTAGCACGAACATTTTCGCCATAGGCAGTACTGCCAATATTAAACCTTTGAAGCACCATGATTTATTTGCTGGTACGTGTAAATAGAATGTGGAAACAGCTGTTACTTATTGTACAATAATAATCTCGAGTTATCGCCTATTATATTTCGACAGATTTCTTGGTCTATAATGGCAAACTCAAATAGAACAATTAAATGACTCTAAGAAATTGAAGCCATTTTGCAAATTGGAAATTTGGAATTGAAGGCTTGGAATTGAAAGTGACAAACGATTTCCTGTTCATTTTGAAAGATGAGGAAGAACAACTGTCAAAAGCAGCTAACCTGCCTGATTTATGTCAAAATTAGGAATCAATAAAAGCATTATTATACTTGTGAATCCTTTATTTTTCATATTCTAAAAAATGGTTACCTTTGACAAGTCATCGTCTTAAAGTTTGTGACCTCATCTGGTGGAGCTGAAATCTGAGGGATCATTATAATGAGGCGTATTTGTGCAAATAAATCATCCATTTAATTCATTACTTATAAGAACTCACGTGGTTTAATGTTCAGACATTTCATTTCCCCCCTAAACGAGTTTAGTTGGATTCAGAAGTAATTTTTTACTTACCAACGGAATTATAAGACCTAACCCAAACTAATAATTGCGAATTGTTTGTCAAACAACGTCATTCAGTTGCACCTTTTATAGATTGTGATCAAATTAAAAATGATATTTTTGTTTGTTCTTACCTATTCGGTAGTGCACGAGATTGTAGGTTTTTTTTATCAAATCGTCACACTTGACGATATCGGCAAACAACCTGAAATGAAAAACAATAATATAATACGTTTTACAAATTAATGAAAAGGAGGAAGGAGCAAAGCAGGTCATTTCATATTAACTACATAATAAACAAGCTTATCGCAAACAAGTTCTTCTAGTTTACCATTATTGCCAGAATGTGTTGATTAGAATGTGTTGATTATCATGATTATAGTGGGTAAATCTGTGATAAATGCATTACAGAAAGACAATATTATTTTTTTCAATATCATCGTTATTATCTTTCGAAACATGGTTGTTATTGATCTAACATACAGCAGCTAGACATCACCTGTTCCAGGTGCTCTGAACTATTAAGCTGAGAAAAATCGAAAGAGTCCTTTGCAATTAAGAGATCGAATAACAACGTTTGCACATTTTTTGTGGGACATGAGAGCTAATCAGTTACATCAAATTGCTCTACATGGGTATAATAGTACGAGGAGACAGGTTGGCATAATCATAGACTTGTAGGTTTTATTTATAGTGGTATTTACAAAAAAGGTTTTGTCAACATAACAAAGATTCATCGCCCCGATATCTTCATCGAAATCCCCATGATGGTAGGTCGAATCCACTAGTTCTTCAACAGCCACGCATGGCCATTTTGTTCCGACCTGTTTAATAGTTTTGAGACTATGGGCGGAGGACCTCCGAATAAGGCTATTGACAATAATCTGGTCACCGACCTCTGTAGAGGTCAGTGAGCCTGGTACGTGATCTGTTTAGACTAACTCCACCTGTCGTCTACACTGCGCATGTACTGTGTTATGCTCCGCAATCGTGAGGGTTGACGAATGAGGGCAGCAGATTTTTCGTCAGTTTTTAATTGCAAGTTTGGTTTTCAATACGCACACTTAATATGTTAATCATGTTCTTTCAACACGTATATTCAAGTGCAAGCCTTACAATTGTTTTTTAATAGAAACCAAAATTAACGGGAGATATTCATCATTTCCTACCCCGGTATTCTAAATATCTATCGTCTGAATATCAAATAGCAGGTACACGACTATACGCCAGCGTACAAATCGGCTGCCCAATTCCCCTAGCCCACCTAGAAAGGACAAGAGCGCGAGCGGTTACTTCAAATTATCTCATTGCCACCATGTGGTTTAATCGTTCAGGGATTCTATAAAGACTTGAGACACTGCTTGTTTTATTGTCTCCTCAACAACATAGGATTTTTATTCTGTCTGGTCGTTACTAACAATAGGGTAGTTAACATTGATTAGAAGCGAATAGAAATGTAAACTCTATTTTGTAAATTGTGATATAGCGGCGTGATAGCAAATATACGTGCATTGATTTAGTTTCCCACCCGTACAATATGATTATTTACCTGGTGTTGTCGCTGTGCATATTTCTGCTCAACAATAAACAAAGATATTCAACTCATTGTGTACACCTTATATTAGACACATCATGAATACGGCCCACACACTCCCACACACACCCCAACCGCAAACCACATGCTCCTACTCTAACACGTTTGCTTACAATTTGTTACCGTTACTATATGTCAATCATACATTTCCAATCCATGGGCGTTGCTTTTTCAACAGAATTACTTGACACCTTCTTTTTTTAGAAGCTTTATTCCTAAGTAGCAATTCTTTCTTTTATCTATATGTTTTGTGCGTAGGTTTATTATAGAATACATTTGTGAGAAAACTAAAATAAGTTTGTAGGGCATCCTACTTCAGCTCTAGAAAGCGCTTTTAAAAGTCTTCATATATTAAATCATTCGAATCGGATACTTTAATGGTTTCGAATTAATTCAAGACGAATGTTTGTTTAAAAACGAATTACGTTCTTAGGATCTCCTTTCATTAAAGCCCTATTTAACTCATTGTGCAAACTTTGGTCATCAAACATTTCCCCTATTTAACCATTGCAACTTCACGAAGTCTGTTATTTGTCTGCTATAAATAGGCAAACTATAATTGCTATGATAGCAGCTTATAATGGTTACCTTTCAGATGCAAGATAAGAAACACCTTATGCTGGTTTCATACTTTCCTGCCGCTTGCCGCTTTGCCGCTCTGACAACGATTTTCGTTCACTGCACAGCAGCACCAAAAACGCTCGCGGTGACCAGCTGCAAGCCGATATATCGATCACTCCACCACTTTGCCCAACCGGCAGCATCGCTGAGAGTTGAATTCAATTCAACTTGGAGCGGTGCCGCTCTAACCAATGAGAACAGAACAAAATACGATTTTGGAGCGGTGCTGAGCGGCAAGAGTAACTTTCAGAGTCATGCCGCTGCCGCTCAGCGGTGGGCCGCTTCGCTTGCAGACAAGTGCACATGATGAAGCGTCACGCCGCTCAGCGGCAAGCGGCAAAAATATGAAACCAACATTACCCGGGGTTCTGTTACATAAGAAAACATTGTATTCTCCAGACACCACACATGTATTGTGTTCATATAGACTTACATAAAGTAAATAGTTAATTGCGTGGTTTGTAACCATTTGTTTGCTCGAGTACGGAACTGTTAACACCACTGTCACTTACGGGACTGAAATATGATACCCAAAATTAGACAGTACAATATTCAATACAATATACAATGAATTTCAATATTTTAAAATCCTAAGAGGGAAAGTATGAAGATTCATTTTTATTTGATTTTACGTGTGTTCACTGTTAAATGTTTGTTAACTATCTGGTACACCTTGAGGTACATTTGAGAAGATAATATTCCCCTGGAAAGACAAATTATATTGTATATTGATTGTGCTAATAAACTGTTTGAATGACTTTTAAAGTTACTACATGATATCCTACCCTCATTTTTACAAAGCTGATACAGACTGAATTGGTTTTTTGTTTAGTTTAAGGCTGCCGTAATCGCTCAACATTCTGTATCGCTTCCTTGGCTCAATAATTTCCCATTAATTTTCTTTTAGAGCAAGCCAACTGCATTTGTAAACGTGCAGTATCAAAACACAAAACATGATATTTGATGCAATGAACCCGTTTATAAGCGTTCTCTCAAGAAATCAATTTGGAAATCGGACAAGCATTAAGGTAGTTTAAAATCCCAAAGCGCTGTCTCTAAAAGGAGGTTTAAAGAGTTCCGAAGAAGTGGACAATTTAAAGGGGTCATGTTTATACAAGAGGCAGTTACGTATTTAGAGTAAGTTAAGAATAAATTAAACCGATGGAAACAAAGCCATTAAGCGCCGAGAGTTACTTGAAAAAATATCATCTTTATAATCATTCGTTACATTTTGTTTTGATAAACCTTATGATCGTTGTGTTGTTTCGTCTCTTATTATGTGACTAGCCTTATATTGCTCGATCATCAGTGAGGTCCCTTGCAAAAGTAGAGACGTACAAAAAGAAATATACTGTCTTTATTGATCATGTTGATGATCTGGGAGCTGAATGCGAGAACACCCTCTATCTGTATGTAGATGACTCCACCATATAACTAATGATAGCATGGCCGCAAACGCAAGCCTAAACCGGGAGTCCGGGACCTGGACAGAATGCGGTTCTGAGCAGATAAGTGGAAAGTGATCTTTGAGCCCTCCAAGTGTAATGCCCTGACTATCTCAAGAAAAAGGAATCCAACTAGGTCAGTCCTCTATTTTAGTAACACCAAACTGGCAGAAAAGGATGAGCTGAAAATCCTGGGTGTCATTATTGATAAGAAACTCACCTGGTCTAGCACTTTCCAACACTGTTGTCAGAGCTGGACAAAAGGAGGGTAACAAACAAGCTTGATGTGAAAGGGAGAGAGAGATACGGTTTAGGCCCAGGTTCGTAGTGTCATGTAGTACGCCTCACTATGCTGGATGAGTGCTACAACCACCACCCTGAAGCTCCTTGACTCCATAGAGACCCGGCCATAGAGAGCAATATTTCAAAGCTGCATGTATAATTAAACATAATCGTAACTGTTTTGACTGTTTCTAATGTTCTGTTTCTTGTGCATAATACGTAGTCACACGGCGTATGCACTGCACACTCATACACCCCGCCAAACTCGTACTATAACGAATGCCCTAGTCTCGGTCCCAGCCGATTTGTGCTCCTTCGTCACTAAAAGTTAGTTTAGTGACGGAGGAACACAAGCCGGCTGGGACCGAGAATGCCCCTGCAAATAAGTTTCAAGTTTACCATTACTACTTATTTCAATCATAAATTTGTTATTCTTAGGCATTACTGTAGTATTGTAGCGATAACTTTTTGTATCCATATGTTTTTGTCCACAAGTGAAGAGCTTATTTCCAAACCGTGTTAAAAAAGTCCACAAGATTCACTTTGAAGAAAATCAGGAATTTTCTTTATGGCAATGAAAAAAAGTTCGATTTCTATAAAATTACAGTGAAGTGAAGGTGACATATATAGGACCATAAAAACATGTTAAGTTAAAATCTAGAGACTTTTGATTTTTTTTAATGAATTAATTTAAAAATAGCATGGACTTAACACGTTTTAACACAAAACGCAATTTCTGGCATGGACTTAACACATTTTGACACAAAACATAGTATCTGTAACACAGAACTAACCATATTTTTCTCAAACTAGTCTTAAAAGATAACAAATTTATTAAAAACATACAAAATGTGATTCTCTCTACTATAAAACACAATTTTGCCACAAAACACCTTGCATCTCGAACCCCCTCCTACTGCCCATTTTTTACAAAAATTCCACGTTTAAAATAATTCAAAATTCAAAACTTAGTTGAATTGCATTTCTCAGAATTGCATAAACATCATTTCACTGACAATAAGTGATGACCTGAAATATCCACTTGTTTGATCACATTATCACAAATATTTCCCCCTCCCCATGCTGCCACCCTAATCCCATATTGACAGTCGTAAGTTTTTTTATACCTTTAACTTTAAAATTATACCTTGAATTTAGTAGCACATTTTGGTAATCATACAAAATAAAAATATCAAAAACTAACTCTACCACCATCCTCTAACATTAATTCTACCATCACAGCCTCTCCCTCTCCCCCTTCCCACCCTATCCATGTCCAACTATTGGAAGCCTTATGCCGTGCTACTTGCCTACGAGCTGCCCACAAGGGCAGTGTTCGTGGACTTAACACAGTTTGCTACAAAACTGGATTGGACTTAACACGTTTTGGAAAAAATTTGATACTTTGTGTGTCAATATTTCGGAACTTGACTAATTTTGGGAAAAAACAAACACATTGCTGGATAGCCCTAGTTACTCACTACCCATTTTCATCAAAATCTCAATTTTGAAGGTGGGTGGACTTAACACGGTTTGGAAATAAGCTCTTCAAGTGTAGAATATATGTCCACAAGTGTAGAATATATGTTTGCGAAGGCTAAATAAGTCCATTGAGTACTCCAGATAACGTCCTCACACGTTAGAATGTTCTAATATGGTACTTCAACGAGTTCGGATTAACCGCAAACAAATCAAATGTTTGTTGGAGGAGCAGTGCTAAAGTATTATACGATTCCACGTGTAGGATTTCCTTTCATAAAAACAATATTCCGTAATGGCGTAAACAAAACAATTCTGTTTGGTCGGTAAGCAATTTACCGTATTTAATCAACTTCGCTAAATCATAAATGTTATTGTGTTGGGATGAGTAGTACTCATCGCAACACAATAGCATTAAGTATGGAAGCTATTGCTATGATAGCAGATTGTTTGGGTGCCTATTTTGATACAAACTTGAATAAGACACTCTTTACACCATTACTTCTGTTATATGTGTGAGAAAGGCGGAGAAATAACATTGCATTCCCCAGGCACCACCCATGTGATGTATCCATGTAAACCAACTTATAGCATGATTTATAACCACTTATTTGCAAATAAAACATGATTCACCAAGTAAATTGCGTCGTCAAAAATATGACTCAGATTTAAATATTGGCACTCGTCTCGGTTCATTGTTATGCCTTGCTTTTTGATGGCGATGGTCTCCTTTATCCATCTTGTGTACTTATTACTCTCTTTACTCACAATCTTCAACATGTTGGCTTACCGAACTTTCTGCCAGTTTCACATAATGTGTGTGAGGTCGCAATTTTAACAAGGGATGGTACAATTGATAAATTATAGAATAGAATTCCATAGAATTGTGGTGCTCGCGTTTGTACTTCAGACGGACTAGAAAGTAGCATAATGTGCTGTGCGGTTTCATAGAAGCATGAATGTTATAAGATTTCCTAACTCGCTCGGACACCTGACACCATCCCTTCAACATGCGGTAATGTCACAAAACATCTGGATTTACCGCTATCGTCCTTAGTCTTCTTTCCTTGTTGCGTTTTGACCTTTACGGGCCTGCATATGGATTGCATTTTAGTTGATTCCACGATGAAAATATATTTTGTGTTTCAGCTTTAATATTATGATAGTCATTTCTCAGCTTCTTTCTTCATTATTTTCAAGCGCGAATATCAGAATACCTTTGTGTTTATTTTGTTTAGAATTATTGTTGATTCTCATTTGTGATTCGAGGCATTCGTAAACTTTTTTGCCTGTTTGCAAAGCTTACAAGAATTACTAACTCTAGCGATCACAACTCAGTGAAAGAGGATTTCTGGTCGATCCTTCATGTAATTATTTCGTGTAAGCTAATCCTAACCCTAATCCTAACCCTATCACTAACCCTAACCCTAATTCTAACCCTAATCCTAACCCTAAACTAACCTTAACCCTAACCCTAATTTCGTGTATAATTGCATGAAGGAGTAACCGGATTTCTTTCCAGTTTCCTGCAAAACTATTAATTTTACAGATAAAGATTACGTTTTTGCTTGGTTTCTTGCTTTCTATGCTTCTCAACAAATGAAATAATTATTAGTAATTAAATAATGTTCTAGATAAATATAACGTTTTTTGATAAGTATCTCCAAACCTTTTCCCCCATATACCTGTGATAGCGGTCTCTCATCTTGATATCGGCAGGTTTTTAACTAACATATTTGAACAGTAATCTCGATATTCATTTTATTAGTATTGTATAATATTTTCAATATTAAATCAATGTAATGTAATGGAAAATGTTCAAACCTGTTTCACGTTTCCCAATCCATGTTTTCGATTAATAATTTTGCATGTAGAGTTAAATGTTCCCTTAACTTTATTATCAACATATTATATGTATGATTAAAACCCGACTTCCGTTAATGCATACGTGAGTTTAGAGACCCATTCTTATAACCTAATTAACGGCGCGACTGATTTCATTAGCTTACTTCAACAGAAAAGTATTTACCTTTTGTTGTTGTTCTTATTATTCACGTGGTCTTCTTTGTTATATCAATTTCACAAATATAATCACATGCATATTGTATTGTCTCGTATTTATATGAAGTATAGCAGACTTGGCAGTTTCACCCACGTCCATGATCACACACTCATCCACACACTTAACGAATTAGATCAAAATAATCTAAAAACATTTACGTTGATTATTGCTTTATTGTTTCATAGCCAGCTTCAGGAAGATTAACAATTGGAGTCAAACAATCATAGTATCTTGGTTTATATATTTTAAGTATCATATGCTAGTTTTGTTTATGTCATTTATGTGGAATGTGTAACTTTCAAATTCAACTAATACATTGACAACGTCGGTGTTTGAAGATATAATTCCATTGAATAATTGTAATTGAAAAAGTTTAAACTGACTTTCAGCACACAAATGTAACTATGTGTGACACACATCTTCATCAGAAGAAGTCATGTGATGTTGTGATGGACTTGCTCTTTTCTTGACGATTGGCAACATTTGGTCGGATGATTGTGTTGTATAGGGTCGGTAATTTCAGTTCTGATCGCGATTTAGTTTCGTCTTGATCAGGAATTGCCAGGGAATTGCCGACCATATACAACGCCCTTATTCGACCAGACGTTGCCACTGGTCAACAAAGGGCAAGTCCATCAGGACTTCTTATGATGGAGATGTGTGTCACACATCGAAAATTCAAGGTTAGTTGAATTTTTGTGCTGAAAGTCAGTTTAAACTTGTGTATCACCAGCACGTATGAACTACTTGACATACATTTTGTTTGATTTGAAAAATTTAAAAACCTATGGATAAACCCTCCCAAAGTTCTTCCTTCTCAAAAACATTTTGTTTGGTCAAAAATAATCACATTTTTCAAAAATGATGCTTTCAGAAAAAGTAGCACTTTTCAACATCCTATACATGTAATGTACAAAACCTTTATTGATATCAACGTGATCAATGTCTTGATTGATTTAATTGTTTGTTTGTTTCCTTGTTTACTTTAACTTTATGTGTCCGTTACCTCAGTCACCCATGCAATCATCTTTGTTATAAAACAATGATTTATTGACATGAATTTGGAGATAAATGGATTTTCTTAAGTTTTTATTCAGCTGGTGTTTCAAAAATGATAAAATCACTATAGAAAGTTTATAGTGTGATGCTTAGTTCTTTCGTTGGCAAGAAGAGATGAAATTAACTGATACAGTGGCAACGATCTAGAGCTCTCTTGGATAAAGGCGTACAAGTGAAAGACGAAATGTTTATCAGAGCTTGCTGGAATTTAGAGATTGGATGTAAGCATCCCAACCGCTTAACTCTTATGGCCACATTATGATTGTTACGCCTTTACAGAAAGAAAGGAAAGGTACGGAAAAGAAACCATCAGTCATAACATTGATATCCAGAACTTTTTGTTCACTAAATGTACAAGATGTTGAAAAGTGCAACTTTCTTTGAAAACATAATTTTTGGAAAATGTGAATATTTTTGACCAACAAAATTGTGATACGACAAGCAAAATCAGTCGGATCTCGGAAATATTGATTTTGAGATATAGCCAAACAAAGGTAATATTTCTTTTTGTTTCCAGTTGTTTTGGAAACTCTTTTATTGTTCATATCTTTGGAACTGGTTGTTTAATTCCAATGGAATTTTCTGCAAAATGTAGCTTTGTAAATGCCTTTTACTATCCTTGTATAAGAAACTGACAACTTTGAGAAGGTAGCAAAGCGATTCTTCTATTCACAGCCTTTTGAATTTTCCAAATCAAAAAATGTATGTCAAGTTAGGAAATTAAATGTTTTGTAATTTTAAGTAGGTGGGGGTATTTCTTTTGAACCCTGTACCATTGACTTGCAATTTCATATTTATACGTCAGTATTGACAAATATCTTTGTCTGGTCTTTCTCCTTTTCAATGACGTTGTCCATAAAGAATTGAAACAACATGAGGCAGTTTTCAAGCCATGCTTTTTAATTCAACCTGGTTAATTTACAAAATAAAATTAAAGAAGGATGGCCAGAAATTTTCATATTGAGGCCACACCAAAAATTCTGATGGCTACGTTTTTAGTTAAATTGCACTAGTGGTATTTGATATCTGAAGACAGATTGTGTTTTAGAAAAAACAATGAAACATCATTGGTGGTAACCACTATTCACTATACTGGGGGATAAGATTATCACTTTTTCGTTCGTAACATCAAAACGATACAGTCATATTTCTGACTCTTTGAGGCTATTGATCTGGTCGTACCCCTTTTAAAGGTCCGTGACCCGATCGACAGCATCATCCCCCCGATTTTTCTCATTGTTGATGAGTTTTTGGTATCATTTAATAGATTATATTTTTCTCATTACCATCCTGAAATTTGACGATCCAATTTGATGTATTTTCGGAGAAAACAAGAAACAAACAGGCTATACTGGTAGCCACCTTCGACATTCTGGGTAGGACAAAATGATTCCGTGAATAAGAGCCGTTTTACTCCCATGCTAATTCGCACGAATGGAAATAGGTCCGAAATAATGAGGGCGCTATAATGATAAACGCTTAAAACAAAAATAAAGAAATACATAAGGGATGAAATAAATACAAAACAAGACCTTATCTTGTTAGGTATGATACGAGGAATATGAAAAAAAATATGAGATAAAATGTCCCCCACTATAAAATTAATTAATTATAATATTATTTTTAAAAAAACCATTTTTTTCATTAAAACAAATCCTAAAATAAAAGATAAGTGTAAAATGTACGTGATGATAATATACAAAATTAAAAGGAAATGTGTCAGGGTCAAATTAAAAAAAAAATAATGAGATATTTTGTCACAAGAATGATGAGCGTAGTGGTATGGCGAAGCACTCGACGGGAGTGTTGTTTCTGGATGCCGGACCACAATGCAATTCTCGCTATTCACAATAAGGGCGCCGCCAGCGGTTTGCGATGTAATCGTGATGTATCATGGGAAAAGGTCGACATCCAAGTCCGCGCAATACGAATAATTACCATGCTATTACATAGGAACACGTGACAATATTTTTAGTTTGTCAATATAACGGTATTACACGCAAATCGATAGAGAAAAATTAATTGTGCACATTTCAAATCACATTATTATGTATTATTGAGTAACGATTCGCGTGTAACACCGTTATACTGACAAAAATATTGTCACGTGTTCCTATGTAATAGCATGGTAATATTCGTATTGCGCGGACTTGATGTCGACCTTCCCATGATACATCACGATTACATCGCAAAATCGCTGGCGGCGCCCTTATTGTGAATAGCGAGAATTCATGCGTACCAACGTATTGGCTTGCTAATTGTGCTAATTATTCACTTTTACGCTGAAAATGTTCTCGTTTTCTCACATAGATGCATAAAGGGGACAAAAATATTTGAAATTGTATGTAAGTTTGAAGACAATCCATATCCTAAACTGATAGGTTTACCCCTTTAAAAAAAAAAAAAAAAAAAACAATTATCTTAAACGAATATGTCTTTTTTTCTTGTGAAGCGTGTAAATTATTAAGAAAAAAGTTCACAGCTCAATTTACAATATATTAGTCTGCATGACATAGAGTGACCTCTCTCAATGTGTAATTGTAGCACGAACATTTTCGCCATAGGGCATTGCGATACTGCCAATGAACCTTTAAAACACCACGATTTATTTGTTGTACGTGTAAATTGAATGTTGGAAACACCTGTTAGTTAATTGTACAATAATAGCCTGTTAATAGCATTATCTCGCGTTATTGTCAAATATATTCCTAGAAATTCCCGGTCATTGTACCTTATCTGGCCAAGGTGGTACAAATCGACCAAAATGTCTCGTAATTGTAAATGTTCATTACATGGGGTTTATTATTCCACAAATCGCCATTTAATTCAACTTATTGTTTACAAATTCTCATACGGTCCAAGATTATGAAAGTTAACCCCACCCCCCACACACACAATCAGTGTTGGTTTGTTTGTCCTTTTGGGGAGAGATGAATGAATGAATGAATGAATGATCAGATCAAATTAAAAACGAAATGTAATTTGTTTGGTCTCAATTGCTCATGTACCGTAGTTCACGAGACACATCGTCATCATCCCTATATCTTCGTGTCAAAAATTGCCGTGATAGTACAGCGAATCCTCTCGTTTTTCAATAGCTACGCATCGTGATTTTGTTCGAGATAGGCCGAGCGACTCAGGCTAAGCATACCATGACTATCATATGAGATACAACAGAGTTTCTATATTCTACACATTATTACGATTTGTGCATGCTCTAGTACCCCATATGATGTTTCTATTACAAGAAAATCGATTTGTTTTCAGGTAAAACCAGGGTTTTGTTTCCAGTACACTCACTCGAAAAGCAATACACTAATTAGCGGGGCCTTGCAGCTTGCTGTGGATATCTTTTACTGCATTTTAAAAGTAAAGATTTTGAAATCCAAAGTAAAATTTGTGATATATTTAATTTTGAGAATTACAATTATACTTTATAGGTATAAAGGAACACGTTTAGATCATTCAGTTAAGTTCCAGGTGCATGTCCTATAACACAATGCATATGTAAACTTTCTTTATCTGTGTCAATAATAGAATATTGATTTCAACGGAGTATTAAGCTGTATGGAAAAAATATTTATAATACAGGGTGTTGACACTGTGCGAGATCGTTTAACAAATCGTTACACTATTTCTTTTTTACTCATCGGTAAGAATGCTACAAATGAATAGCAGTAAATGTAACATGTTTCACCAAAATGTGCATAAATACGGTAGTAAGGAGTAAAGCAGGTAATTGCCATGTTCAGAAATAAACTATATAATGCAGCATATAGAATAATAGAATAAACGAGTTTACCACTATAACAGAATCATGCGCTTATTATAGTGTTTATCTGTGCCTTTTTCATGTTCTCAACTTTACAAACCTTGTTATAATTGATCTTACATAGCAGTTAGATATCACCTGTTCCAGATGCGTGGAAAGATGAAGCAGGAAAATCTCGAAGGAAAATGAGCTGTTTTCAATTATAGTACAATAGTCTAAATACATCTACATTGTGCAGTTCATTTTGAAATATTTTCATTAGGATATATTTTGTTCAACCTTCGTCCTACCAAAGGGGGCGTACCAATAAACAACAGATTTTCCGTAAATATCTTGGTCTAACATAGCTAATCGCCAATGATACGTACTTGCAAGGGTGTCAATCCGAAGTGGATCGTAGGAGCACCAGTTTTGTTAAATATGACCGCGAAGCAGGCCTCTCGTCGCGCTTGTTCACTTTCTTACAATCCTTCTACTTCCAGGGACAACTGCATGCATGTATTGTTCACACAAAACGTGTTATACTATTTTAGCCTCCAATCAATGTGAATTTGACTGTATAAAGGATAGTGTGCGCGCGGAGCGCGAAAATATTTACAATTTCATACTATTTCAGCCAAAAATCAAGGTCTTCTTAGACCAAGGAAGTATTTGCCATCCCAAATATGTAGGGGACATGCAAATACTGAACGTGGTACACATTTTTCGCATGTGTACCGCCAATGTATTGACGCCCATGCGTACTTATAATACTCCTGGGAGGAAAGGTCAACCATCATTTTAAAATGTTAACCTTTTAATAGTATTGAAGATATATATACCTTTATTTCTCAAAAGGCATATTTTTTTATTTTGAGTAAAAAATTTCAAATTAAAAATGCCTAAAATATCAATTTTAATAATTGTATCACGAATTTCATAATATCAGAATTCAAAATGCAATTTGGTGTGTCTGATGTGCTCTCAGGTTCCACAAAAAATACTGTGCAAACGTCGCTATCCGACATTTGTCAAATACTTTCTAAAATATAGAACATGAATACATAATGCATCATGGAATGTTTGTGTACCAGACAACTCATTCGCAATATTCTTATGTCGTGAATATCGTCTTTGTAAATTATCAAAGTGAGTGATTGTATGTCACAAATCGATGAAATATGCCTACATGCTGTCTGTTTACTAATATCAGTAAACAAAATAGCCAGGGGCGGGGGTTTCCATGGTACTCAAGATTTGGTTTCCTGTGATTGCGCGTCAACAAGCAAATTGTTACAAATTTTGTACAATACACCTTCCGCTGTCTAGCAACATACAAGGGATGGTCAAGAGGTTCGTAGAACAAGGTATTTCTCCTTTGCCGCAATGATAATACATTTGAAATAACTTAAAAAGCTTCTTCCTTCACAAGAATACTAAAATGCAAAAATAAAATCACTGAATTTGAACAGGATATTCTACAGAGTAAGCATACCTAGCATTCTAGATTTCACAGATACACCCACCACTAATGACATGTGCTGGTACAAAGGCATTGATAATGAATAAAAAAACCAAACAACAAAATATGACATCTCTGATGAAATTTTTTTCAACATAAATCCATTAACATTTGTGTGTTCCAGGGGGTCTTCTAGATGAAGGTCTCATAGTATAGGATGAGGTACGAGTCAAATTTCTTCCATGTTGGGCTAAGTGTGATACGACATACATTTATCAATGGAATTATGAGTTCAATCAGTGGAAGCACCTGGATCTCCCGCCCCTTAGAAAATCATCACTTGGTCGCCATAATGCAATATTATGGGTATAATCAGACAATTTTGGTGGCAAAATTGAGGCAATTCATCAGGTGAAGTGGTCTAATTCCCGAATTTAAGGTTGGTCTGAACCCTGGAATTATGGAAACTTTCGGGCCTCATAACTTCTAAATTGTTGGTCTAAAGTATATAAAAGTATACATATTTAGAATGGCAAAGACTTGATAAGTTCATCTGAGAGGTCAAATTTGGGCCAAAAAATGGCACTTTTGGCCCAAAATCCCAAATAATGGTTTTTGGCCCACTTTTTCTGTGCACCGTAACAAAAATTCTTGGGCCAAAATTTTTTGAAACTAATTTTAAAAACTAGATCAAAATATCTGGGACCCGTTTTTCATTTTTTTTGAATTTCGACTAACTTTGAGAAATTTGCGCCCAAAATGGTCAAAAAATGCTGATTTTTCAAAAAAATCATAAAAAAGCCCGATTTTGGCACAAATTTCAAATATTTTTGGTGAAATTGGTCAAAATTCAAAAAACGGGTCCTAGATATTTTGATCTAGTTTTTAAAAATTAGTTTCAAAAAACTTTTGGCTCCAAGAATTTTTTGTTACGGTGCACAAAAAGAAGTGGGCCAAAAACCGTTATTTTTGGGATTTTAAAAAGTGCCATTTTGGCCCAAATTTGACCTCACAGATGAACTTATCAAGTCTTTGCCATTCTAAATATGTATACTTTTATATACTTTAGACCAACAATTTCGAAGTTATGAGGCCCGAAAGTTTCCATAATTCCAGGGTTCAGACCAACCTAAGTACATTTTCAATTGTACCTGAAGTCATCGTAAATTAATTAAAAATTTCCCCTGTACTTGGTAAATAAAAGTGACAATAAAATTATGCTTCTCAATTACCATTGTGTCAGATTGTCATTTGCATTTCCGTTAAAAATATGTGTATTGCGATGCAAAATATTGTAAGAAAAAAGATCAGGCAAGAGAAACGTCAACTGAAACAGTTTAGATTTTGTTTGTAGGCATCCAATTCAATGTATCATAATCCGTTATATTTCGCATGGATTTTTAAAACAACTCCACGCAGTCCCCGTAGCATTTTCATATTGCTTTATTATCAACAATTCAATGTCTCGCTTGATGCATCAAACATACACCATCATAACGGTGGCAGGTTGAGATTGTGTGAAGCTTCTGAACATGCTGAAAGAAAAATTAGACCGCGGATCTTCAATATTAATTGAAGAATTGTCATATATAGTATTTCTAGGGGTGTAGCACAATTTTTAAAGTTGGCAAGATCTATTTGATTTGAAGCTTAGATACGGAATGCTTTATATAACTTTGAAGTGCATTTGAATGTACTAAGTACAGTACAACATTATCCATTCAAAAGTACCCGGTTGAAGTTGACGGTGTCTTTATTCAGAACTGCCTTCTCATGAGAGACTTATCAAAATACTTTTTATCTACATTTCTTAATCTCTACATTTTTTTTATCAATGTAATAAATGTTGACATTTATATAGCGCCTTTCACATGTATCAAAGCGCTTTACATTTATTCCGCCGTCGTTAGAATATGTCAGCTGCCATACAATGCCCAAGGCATGCTCATACCTTTGGGCGGCGCTCAATGGACAATATCACTAACAGCTTCCCATTTCACCCCTGGGTAGAGAGAGGCAAGTGAGGTAAAGTGCCTTGTCCAAGTGCACAACACGATGGCACCGCCGGCTCGAACTCGCAACCCTCCGATTGCGAGGTAGAGCCCGTACCGCTGCGCCACCGTGCTGCATGTCAACTACTAAGTGCTGCATGTCAACTACTAACACAATGTTGTTATTATTGTTTTTAAATAGTGCAGGGAATTTACATCTACGCCCTTCAATCGGTCTAAGAGGGTAAAATGGATCACATTCAGTAGAGAAGAAACATTGTAAGTGAGTTGATGGCATAAGAAAAGCTAATTATAGTTGGCATATTAACTTGCTATACCATATAAATTGACGCGGCTAGGTTTAATATAAAAGATATGATCAACTTGTCTACGGTGCTATCCATATACGCTGAGACAGATTGGCATAATAATAGACTTGTAATACTGTAAGCTTTATATAATTAGAGTGGCATTTGCAACAAAGTTTTGCCAACATAGAGGGATTTAAAGGTTAGTGATGATCGATGTTTTAATATCGCACATTTTATATCGCCTATTGTGATTCTTTCTACTGAACCATAAACAAAGGTATGAATCTCATTATGTACACCTTAATTATGTAGAAACACAACATGATCACTAATACACCCCCATCAGAACCTACATACCCCTATTAAAATTGTTTTCAACAAAAATCTATTAACATTAATTATGTGTTCTAGGGTGTCTTCTAGATGAAGGTGTCTCCTATTGAAATGCAAATACGTTTAAATTTTTTTACCATTTATGTAAATTATTTAATAATAAATTTTGTATCCTTGTATAGCTGTATATTCTTGCAATTACTGAAGTGGCAAATTTGATCTTGTTGCTTATCTGTGTAGCTGTAGAATACATCATATTTGTGAGAAAGCTGAAATAGGTTTCAAGCCATTCAATCATCGTGTAGGTCGTAAGTGACATTTTGGACGAATTAAGTTATTAATGGATTATAACATACATGTAAATGCACACATTTTAATCTAAATTTTAAGTTAAATTTCAATTAAAAAACAATAAATATTTGTGATAATTTGAACGTTAAATGGATTCATAATAACAACTGTGTTAGAGCACTTGGTATTGTTTTCACTGTGTCACTTAATAATGGAGTCAATTCATGAATTAATTCATTAATGGTCAAGACGTAATTTTACAGTTCTGGGCCGTGTAACAATAGTTAAATCGCTTATTTTATCTAAACTTACCTTTTTGATTTTAACTTTGCCTAATCCACAATACGAGTTAATAAAAGATTTAAATCAAATAATCTATACATTTATATGGAAAGGTATTGATAAGGTTACAAGAAATCAAATGATCCAAGATTATGGTCAATGAGGTGTGAGAATGGTTGATGTCCAGTTTTATATAGGCCCTACAGGCGCTAAAAATAACCTGGATCCGTAGAATCATTAAAAATACGAAG
Source organism: Amphiura filiformis (assembly GCF_039555335.1). Classification (NCBI taxonomy): domain Eukaryota; kingdom Metazoa; phylum Echinodermata; class Ophiuroidea; order Amphilepidida; family Amphiuridae; genus Amphiura; species Amphiura filiformis. The sequence continues at coordinate 35,076,922 of NC_092635.1, forward strand.
ACATAGTGGGTAAATATTTTCTTAAGACAACAGGTATAAATCGTATCCAGGACATTGAGGGTGGATCTATTAATATTATGAATTTTATGAATAACAACAATGATAAACCGAATCAATTTTGGAAAGACGTGGTTTTTTTGTGTGTTTTTTGGCATGATTTAGTTTTTCTAACTGTCATCAAACAACTACCAGGCAGGAGATACTGAAAAGTTCAATCTGATGCAATGAAAAATTTAAGTGGGTAAACAAAGCTTGTATTACCCGGATTGAGTTTATAATGGTGTTGACCTTATAAATGATGTATTAAATGAGAGACGGGAATTCCTCTTGCTGGAGGATTTCATGCTTTCATGTTCGCACAAACTTTATTGAATACGATGGTGTAATATTAGCGTTCAAAAAGTCATTTCCAAAATTCTTTGACAAACCTGGTGATACCCTTGTTTACCCCACTATTCCATTTCACTTTGATGTTCTCTTTACAAAAAAGACAGGGTTCACGAAGAATGTACAATATTCTGGTTTCAAGAAAACCAATTGTTCGTAAATAAACTGGGCTCAAAAAGAAACTTTATAATTTTTCACAAGGTCATATCTTAAAATCATGTCCATAAAAATGAACCGAAATTACACAAAGGATTACTTCAATACTCTACTCTTAACACTGGTCAGTAACCAAACAGTTGTCCAACTAACACAACATGCACTGACATGTAACAGCTTCCTAGACCACATGCACAGCCCCACTAATGGGCACCCAACACAAGAAATCTGTGAGTAATTGGAATAGTGTGGAACAAGACCTGTTTATTTAAGAAATTGTGTGAAAAGCAGATGCAGCCCCACATTCTCACATATTTCTTTTGCTGGGTGCCAATTATTCGCTTGTGCTCCAGGAAACTGTTCTGTGTCGGTGCATTTTGCTGTGGTGTTAGTTGGACAACTGCTTGGTTACTGACATGTGTATAGAGTAGAGTATTGAAGTAATCCCTGTGTGTAATGTTTATGGGCAGGATTTTGAGATATGACCTTGTGGAATATTATAAGTTTCTTTGTGAGCCCAGTTTATGTACAAAAATAGGAAGAAAAGTTTGAGGCTACAAAATGGCCTGTATGTTAATGTAAAAAACGCATTTTTATTTAAAATTGGGATACAAGATTCAAGTCTATGTACATTCTGTCTGGACGAGAGCGAAACTTTGATTCATATATTCTGCGATTGTCATGTGGTTAGCAAATTTTGGATGATGTGAAAAAGTGAATCGAGGACAAAAAATATAATTTTCTTTTTGGGGTTTGTACCAAACTATATTGTTTTGGATTTAATTCTAATTTCATGCAGATTTTATACATATATAAAATGATAATGAAAAAAAAAAATGGCCCTTTGATCAACATTTTCCAGAAAAAATTGCAACATCATTATAAATTAGAAAAATATATTTACGTATGTAATAATAACATTGGTTTATTTTATAAAAGATGGGGTATTTTCAATTCACTTCGTAGAGAATAAGATCTAGGCCCTACGAAGCGGTTTTGGCATGGCAATGTGTAGGGGCCAAATCTCGTAATGCGAGGTTCTGTACTTGCATAGCGTTGTGTGGGAGTTCGTCTGTGTGCATAAAATGACATTTTATGTATATCATGTGTGTGATTAATGATTTACCTTTGTTTAAATTTAAACGGGAATAAATGTTTTTCCTCTGAAAAAAACAACAACAACAATAAAACAAACAATAATAGGGAAGCGGGATGGTTGGGATCCCTTAAAACCGGTTTAACCCACCAGAGTCTGGTCCTAAGTCCAGAGACCTTAGATAATTGTTTGATGCCTACCCAAGACAAGGAGATATGCAGTTCAAGAAATACTTCCCAAGACACCTTCAAAGAAGCATTATAACGGAGTGCTCATCTATATATACATGTATAGGAATGAAATAACGCTCCGAAGGTGACTGCGCTGGTGCTCTACCAATGAATTACTTCTCTAAAACAATACATGACAAAAATGCAGATACCGTATTCTTGCACTCAGCCGACGGAATGATACTTGGAGTTCCAGACAGCACTTTGGTCCTCTCACATTAAATCTTTTTAATTGGGTACTTTAATAGTTTGGGATTAATGCAAAACAAACCAAATGTTTGTTAAAGAACGAAGCTAATGTAAGTTTTCATGTTTAAGATCTCCTCTCAGTAACCGTAATATTTTCCCCACTGCGCAAACAAAATAAAGATTGTTTGGTCAGCAAACATGTTCCCTTATTTAATCAATTTCACGAAATCAAAACTGTTATTTTTCTGCGATATATAGGCAACATATTGTTATGATAGCAGATTATATGGTATCTATTTGATGTAAAATACGAAACACCTTACATAAGTTACTTCTGTTATCTAAGAAAGTCGGAAATAACATTGTGTTCTCTCCAGACACCGCCCCATGTCTTGTATTCATTACTAACTTAACCCTAACCCGCCTGAATACTACAAAATACTACTTGATATATGCGCTGTTCGTGCATGCATCCCACGTGGTGTGATGACGCAATCGCCCTAAGTGATATATAGGCACGGTTTCGCTGGCCAGCGAAGCCGGTCTCGGGTTCGAATCCCACCCAGAGCAAACAACTTCTTTCCTTCTTTTCTCTCTTTATTCTTTCCTTCTTTCCCTTCCCGTCGCCAAAACCCCTTAGTGGGTTCGGGTTAATGTCAATGCATAATTTGTAGCCACTTGTTTGCTCGGGAAAGGACTGTGATCACAAACTGCATCGCATCTCTTTCGGGACTAAAATATGATCGAGTAATACAATATTCAATACAATTTTACATTGACTTTCAATATTTTAAATTCTCAATAGGAAAAGTATAAAGATTTAATATTACTTGATTCAAAACGCGTTTTCAATGTTAACTATTTTTTGCTAACTATCTTGGACTTACATTTAGGAATATGTAAGAAGATCATATTTCCTTAGAAAGACCAATTATATTGTATATTGATTGAATTGATAAATGTTGCATGACTTTCAAAGCTGCCACGTGAAATCGTAGCCTTCACTTGCAAAGAAGATGCAGACTAGATTGTTTGTTGGTTGATGTAATTGCTCGATATTTGTCGCTTTCTTGGCTTAAGGGATCTGGAATGAGCGTTTTGAGCGATTCGACAGTATTTTTTGTGGGACATGAGAGCATATATCGAATATCAGACATATCGATTGCATTTTGAATACGAAGAATGTCTTTCTGATATCAAATAATTTTCATTTTTGAAATTCACGATATAATACAACTTTTATGACAAATTATTAAAATTTGATATTTTTCACATTTTCGATATATAACAGTCCTCGAAGTAAATTTTATAAATCTAATGATATATTCTTAAAGTGTATGTAGCTGGGAGGAAAAGCCGACGATCAATTGAAAATTTTGACCTTTATTGAAGATATGGATTTTTTTCACAAAAGACCTACATTTTTTGGTCTTTTGGGGAAAAAATCCATATCTTCAATATGAAAGGTCAAAATTTTCAATTGATCGTCGGCTTTTCACCCACCTACATACACTTTAAGCATAAATCATCAGATTTATAAAGTTTACTTCGAGTACTGTTAAATATCAAAAATATCAATTTTTAATCATTTGCCATAAAATGTGTATTACATTGCGAATTTCAAGAAATCAAAATTATTTGATATCAGAAGGACATTCTTCGTATTCAGAATGCAATTCGATATGTCTGATGTGCTCTAATGTCATTGTAAGCTTTCTCTCGAGAAAATAAATTTGAAAAGAGGACAAACATTGTTTGCTTTCTTACTTGCTTTGGTCGACTCTTGTCGTCGGATTCCCGTAAATGGGTCCCATAATGCTCTATTCAGCATACAATTCCTGATGTCGGATCCTGTTAGTCCTATATCCTCTGCTGACATAAACATCAAGGTAGTTTTAAAATCCCTACGACGTTGTCTTTAAAAAGGATGTTGAAAGGGATCTGAATAAGCGGACAATTTTATATGGTCGTGTTTATATAAGAGGTAGTTACATGGCCAACCCGGATACTTAGAGTATTATTTAAATGATGGAAAGACATTAAGCGCATTAGAGTTGCTTGAAATAATATTGTAATTTCTCGGCATTAGTGATGCTTTGTTTTTAAAAGCTGATGATCACTATGTTGAGTATTTCGAATCATATTTTCTGACTTAATTTTTGCTGTTTATAGACGTTGTATTAAAGCATTGGTGAATTTTGGATTGGAATTTTAGGCAAAACTCAACAGTACCCTCCCGTAAAATTCCCACCAGCAAATAAGGACACGGAGCCGTAATTCTAGTTGTGATTTCAAAGGAGTGAGCTCTCTATTTCACCATGAAATTTACCCAAGGCAAAGGAGCCCAAGTGCGCCATTAGGCGAATATTTACGGTATGTATACCTTTGTATAAAATCTAGAGACCTGTAGATATACACACACCCCCACAGAAATACCATGGTCATTCAAACAGTTCCACCTCCATTCTTATAACTTTGATTCTGTAAATGGTTCTTTAAACTTTAAACTTAGCATAATTATACATTGGAATGTCACCTACACATGGTTGCAAATGTATATTGATACCTTATTTAGAGTGCCAAATCTGCAGTAATGTTCTTATAGAATTTACGAAAAATGCGTGTAACATTTAAGAAGAAATGCCGTGCCAAAACGAAGGTTTAAATATACAAGTAGAAAAGTCAGTGAACGACCGAACTCAGGCGGATGCATAAAAAAAATATACGTATAAGTCGGCGTTTAAGTCATTCTCACTTACGCAATAATATTTGACTCATAACTAATCCTATAGTAACAATAGAATGATGTATCATAACAGCCGTTCAACTGAGATATGTCATGTGAGTGCTTTAAACCATAGGCTGGATCTGGGTCACTATGTCAGGATCTGTCTCCAGTTCAAGTAAAACCTATGGTTCAGTTGATTCAGATGCGATGGATTACTTGTCCTTGCGTAGATATTAAATAAAAATGAAAACTTGTCAAATTTCTTAATGGTGTTACGAAGAGTGTGGGTATATTGTGGGATCAGTATTATTACGGTCACTGACTGTATACTTTTGTTATTTGGCTGCTTTAGAATTTAGGGCAGGTTTATCATATATCTGCCTTGCGAAATGAACATTGGAAACCACAAATAAGCGAAAAAGATTAATGTACAGTTTCAAATATTCCAATCACACATTCCATTATGAAGTTTGTGTATCACGTATAATCTTATGATCAGAAAAATATTGAAATGCTACGAAATCAAAATGTTACCTGCAGTTATGACTTACCCGAGTCACGTACGTAGTTGGACATGTTTGTACACTAAATTCATTTACATTCGACAGCGTTTGACTACAATTTATTAAACATTGCAATAAATTCAATTTAAATAACCTGATCGCCTTGATTAAAGATTGTGCACTTATAAGCTGAAATTATATTTTGTTAGTCATCTAAAATGACATTTATTTATGAGAGAAAGTAATAAGATTAAAATACACTTTGTATTTATATTATGTTACATTATATGTAACCTATTGTGTTAGGGGAATACTGAGACAAAATGATAAAAATAACATATACAAAGAATGGTATGGAATCTTTAAAGGGTAATCCCATGATTTGTAATGAAGGATGTTATTTCTACCCCATATGTATGATTTTTCTCGGAGAGGTAAACGCTAAAAATACATTTTTAATATATTATTGGCCTGAACTCAAGAACCGCAAGACCTATTATAGAAATATAAATTAATATAATAGTTAAAAGATCAATGGATTAATATAAAGAAGTACACTGCAGTTTCATAATTTTTACGAATTGGATAAAAATCATCTAATAACAGGACAGGACAAATGACCGTACGTCAAAACCAATAACCGCGTGTATATGCTCCGTACTCTTAAAAGATTTGGTTTTACATCTGATGAACTTGCAGTTATTTACAAAGGCTATGTACGGTCATTGTTAGAATATGGTGATGTTGTATGGGATTCGTCTTTGACATGTGAACAGGTTAATTCTCTTGAAAGAGTGCAAAAAAGGGCTTGCAAAATTATACTTGGCAAGAAATACAACTCATATACTGATGCAATTGAAGAATGTGGAATTCAGACTCTTTCTGACCGTAGGAAAAATCACAGTGTTAAATTTGCTCAGTCTCTGCCAAAATGTGATCGTACGAGCAATCTCATTCCCCCCTACAAGGCGTTCTATGCATGGCAGAGAATTGCGCAATTCAAATTCCATCACTCGTTTACCTTGTAGAACTGAGCGGTTCAGAAAGAGTCCAATTCCACACTTCATCAACTTACTTAATGCTTAAAATTGATGTTTTGTTTCACCCATTGATGCAGTTTAACAATTTGATGCAATTTAATTTAATTATTTTGATGTGACAATTTTTATGGTATGGGTATGACAGTGAATATGAGTGTATTGACTATTGAGTGACTTGGTGTGTATGCATATTATTTAGGGTGACTGTGTTTGGAAGTACATGTAAGAGGTGCGCTCAAGAGTGAGTGGGGGTGTGTTTGTGAGGATAAGTGTGGAGATAAGATTAGTTAAGGGTTTGCTTTCATAATTATGTGCAATATAATTTTGTGTTTCTTTTATGCTTTTTTGATGCTTATTTGATTTGGTGTGTGGCGAGTATTATTTGTGGTCACTGTGTTTGGGAGTAAGAGGTGTGCTTAGGTGTCAAGTGGGTGTGTGTGAGTGTGGTGTAATGGGGTGAGTGTGGAGATAAGCTTTTATAATTATGTGCAATATAATTCTGAATATTATATGTTTTTCTTATGTTTATTTCTTGTAATATGTATTTTAATAACTTTTATGTGTAATAATAGTAAATAATTTTTTTGATGTTTTAATATTGTAAAAAGTGACGCAATTTGGCTATTTGCCACGATGTTATTTTCAATAAATATGAAATGAAATGAAAAAATGAAAAACACTGTTTAAGACGCTATTATATTCAAGCAAGGAAGCAATATATAAACTCAATATTAGAGCCATATTATAACATTTTCATACAAAATAGATTCGCATTTCTTTGTCATAAAATGGTAGCTTTTACTGTCAGATATGTATCCCTAGAACTGGCTCAGTTCCTCGGACTATGAGGCCGCAAAGCGGCCGATAGGGCGCGCGAAGCGCGCCCGGCGAGGCCTCTTCTGATTGACTTTGACCTCGGGTAAAGTTGGGTTGACTACTTATGCTCCCTCAAATCAAGGATAATTTGCATCACATTTAAGCCCAATCATTTAAACCCTCATTTGACCCTTCTTGGTATTTGACCTCGGATGACATCTACGGTTTTATACTCCCCAAGTGCCAGAGATCATTTTCTTCGAGTGGAAGCTACTTTAAATGTGACCTGACCTCAGACCTCAGATGACCTTTGCAGTTTCATACTCCTGAAGTGGCAGGAATCATGTTCCCCAAGTTACAGCCCAATCGGAACAACTTTACATTTGACCTAACCTTTGACCTAGGTTTGGACCTTCACAGACTACCTATATTTATATAATGTAAAAGATTACTGCTTTAGGAGAGTAATTGACAGTATACCGTAGAAAATAGTAGATCTGCCTCTTGAGGTGAAGAATTGTAAATTAATGTAGAGCGCCCTCAGAAAATAGACCATCTGACCAAGCTGGTACAAATCGACTAGATTGTCTCGTAATTTTAAAGGTTCATAATACATGGGGTTTATTATTCCAAAAATCCCAATTTAATTATTTTTTTGCAAAAAACCATACGGCCCAAGGTTATAAAATTTAATTTCCTCCTAAGTCAGTGTTTGTTTGCTATGTATTTTTGGGGGGGGGGGTATGCGTGTTAGATTTGCGTTACCATCGAAATAATTGATGAGACTGATTTCAATCAACAATCATAGCGAATTCAACAAAGTCAAAGTTGATCAGATCAAATTAATTGAGGTATTATCACGTGTAGTGTTTCTGGGAACATAGCACAATTTTTAAAGTTGGCAAAATGTATTTGATTTGAAGCTTAGATACGGAATGCTTTATATATAACTTTGAAGTGCATTTGAATGTACTATGTACAGTGTAACATTATAAGTTCAAAAGTACCCGTTTGAAGTTGACGGTATCTTTATTCTAATTGCCTCCTCATGGGGTACTTGTCAAAATCCAAGTACAAGTCCAAATGTGTGTGTGTCCTCGGTGTGTCGGTGGGTTGTTATGTCAAGTGCTCAAGAGGTCGGTAATACCGAATAAATTAGATTCCGGTTAACACTACGAGGACATTAAGCTATAGAGGGGGTAGTAGGGTATAATACCTCATTTTTCACCGTTTAACAAGGTTTGCGTAGCAAGGACGCGTGTTTAGGTCCTCGGTAAAAAAATGTCCTCGGTGTGTCGGTGTGTTGTTATGTCAGAGTCCTCGGAAGTATCTGTAATGCAAACGCACACACACACAATAAACAACGAAAATGTATATTTTGCATTCTTGCACTTACATGACGAAATGCTACTTTTGCTCCATGCTCCAGGTGGCGCTTTGTACTCACACGTTAAATCATTTTAAGTGGTATTTATTCAAAACAAATCAAATGTTTGTTAAAGAACAAAGTTAATGTACGTTTCCACGTTTAGAATATCCTTTCATAACAGCAATATTTCTACCACTGCGCAAACAAAACAAAGTTTGTTTGGTCAGCAAACATTTTCCCCTGTTTAATCAATTTTACGAAGTTATAACTGTTATTTTTCTGCGATTTATAGGCAACATATTGTTATGATAGTAGATTATATAGTATCTGTTTGATAAAAAATAAGAAACACCTTACACAAGGTTACTTCTGTTATTTAAGAAAGCCGAAAATAACATTGTATTCCCATGTCTTGTATTCATATAGATTAACTTTTAAAGTCAATGCATAATTTCTAACCACTTGTTTGCTCGGGAATGAACTGTGATCACCAACTGCATCGCATCTCTTACGGGACTAAAACGTGATACTCAAAATTGGGTAATATAATATTCAATACAATTTTACATTAACTTTCAATATTTTAAATTCCCAGCTGTGAAAGTATAAAAATTCAATATTACTTGATTTTAAACGTGTTTTCAATGTTAACTTGTTTTTTGCTGACTATCTTGAACCTACCTTGAGGAATATGTAAGAAGATCATATTTCCTTAGAAAGACCAATTATATTGTAAATTGATTGTGTTAATAAATTGTTGCATGACTTTGAAAGCTGCCACGTGAAACCGCAGACTGCAGACTAGATTTTATGGGGTAAGGCTGATGAAGTTGCTCAATATTCTTTTCTTGGCTGAATAATTTCCATTTTCTTTCGGAACACGGAAACGATGTTTGTAAATAACAGTATAAAAAACGCAAAAAATATGATATTTGAACCTTTCTCTCGAGAAAATTTATTTAGATATATTGTGTGCTTGCTTACTTGTTTAGGTTGAGTCTTATAGTCGGACTCTCGTAATAGCTCTCCAAAATGCTATATACAGCTTACAATTCTTGATGCCGATTCAAGTTAGTCATGTATCCTCTGTCGACAATCACATCCCTGCAACGCTGTCTCTGAATAGGCGGACAGTTAAAAGGGGTCGTGTTTATGTAAGAGGCAGTTACGTGGCCAACCTGAATAAAATGAAAAAGATTAAGCGTCTGAAAGTTGCTTGTAATAATATCGTATTTCTAGTCATTATTAATGAATTTATACTTCATCACTGAGCGATAGCGATTAGCGAATGTGGTAGAGCGCTTGTTGTTGCGCCACTACTTCATTGGCTAATCGATATCAGCTTTCTGTGTTATGATTGCAGACAAGATCTGCTCGTTGGAATGTTGACGGAAGAAAGAAAAAGAACTGACGAAAAACAGTACAATCGCAAATTGGAAATTTGCGATTGTAAAAAATTGGAAATTTGCGATTGTAAAAAAATTGGAAATTTGCGATTATAACAAATTGGAAATTTGCGATTGTAACAAATTGGAAATTTGCGATTGTAACAAATTGAAATAACAAATTGGAAATTTGCGATTGTAACAAATTGGAAATTTGCGATTGTAATAATATAAATGTTCGTCACACTCTTTCTCTAACGTTTAATCTTGCCTGTGAAATGCGTGAAAAAAAGTGTTGGTGTAAATAATATACAATTTTACAAGAAAGGTCATACAAAGGTTCTGAGACCTCAACAATCATGATATTACTCTGCCTCTGCTTGGTAAGTCAGAAGAATGGTTTCCATAGAGATTTGTAATTAGATTTGGTTTATATTCTTGGAAAATGAAAGGTTTCTTCCAGTGCTTCGTGACCGTACGATGTAAAACATTCCCCGTGGTTCACGTACTGTAATACAAGTATGTATTTTTTTCAGATTGCTTTTATCATCATGGGATGAGTAAAATACCTACCTTTATAAAGGAAAATATGTTTTCTGCTCTTAATTGAATAATAAGTTTGTGAAATAGTAATGTGCAAGTGCAAGATGAAGAATTTCTACTTTCAAATTATTGAGTAATTTGTATAATTTTTGTATCCGTTGATTCAGATGCTACGGTACTGATTACAAAATAATTAAGGGACCCTAGGCACTGTAAATTATTTATAATTGCAATTTTAATGTTGGTGTGGTGAATAATCACCTATATGCTTAGGGAAAGAGAACAACATCCAGGAATAAAGATTAAAATATGTGAACACGTAGCTTTAAGTTGCTTGTGTTGGGTTTTTTATGTTTGTTTCCTAAAATATATAACTTTCAAATTCAACTAATATCTTGAAAGCTTCGGTGTTTCAAAATTCCATGGAATTATTGCAATTGTATTTGAAATGCTTTCGGAATGCAAAATGAATAAATTTCAATATGTTTTTCCATTCGATATGTCATTGTACATTAGTTCGTTTCTTATCTTTATTATTTCATCTTGGATTTATTTTTCAACTTTTGCACTTATCTGATATGGAAGTCACGCCGCAAGAACAAAATGATGAAATCACGCGTATTTTGTTTTTGTAGGAAATTGTAGTCACGTTTATTAAAATAAAACAGAATACGAACAAATAGATTAAGTTTGCTTATGATTACAAATGAGGGATGGGTTAGCAGGCCAAGGGATACAAAAGAAATCCGCACACCTATATTATGTATATAACGGTGGCATTAAATGCCACACTAGTATATCTTCTGATTCTGCTCCTTCTGCTTCTTCTGCTTCTTCCATATCTTTCGTCAAACCCTCTTTTAAAATGCTACTAGTGCCAGACACTTGCGCCGAAGAAGCACTGACACAAGCTCCTTCTAAGTTGTTATGTTGCTAAGGGTTATTAAAGGTTATTTTGTTGAAATCTTTAAAATGATATTTGTGCCAGGCACTTGACCCGATTTCGACCAAATGGGGCCAAGAACCGCTGACCGTAGCTTGATATAAGATGTTCACAGATAGGAGTCAAATGTTATATATAGCGGATATTAGGGGTGATTTAGTGAAAATCTTAAAAATGCTGCTACTCCTTTAAATTACATGCTATGACCACCAAGCTTGGTCAGAAGAACCACTTGCCCAAGCTTAATATAAATGGTACCACAATTTGAGGGCCAAATGAGGTGACATTTTAAAATTAGCCCGATTTGGCTTAGACTTGGTTCAAAGGATCCGTGATATGAGGGGAAGATGAAAAGGTCAACTTGATGTCACCCGATGTCGAAGGTTAAATGAGGTCAATGTTAAAATCGGTCCGATTGGGCTTAAATCATCCTTGATCTCATATCATCAAGCATGAAAGAGTCAACATGAGGTTACCCGAGGTCAAATGTCAAATGAGGTTACATGCTACAATTTACTTGATTGGCCTTAAAGTTGATGCAAAGTATCCTTGCCTTGATATGAAGGGAACAGGAAAAGGTCAACCTCGGGTCACCCGAGGTCAAAGGTCAAATGTTAAAATGGGCTTTAACTTGGTGCAAATCATCCGTGATATGAGGGGAACATGACAAGTCAACCTGAAGTCACCCGAGGTCAAAGTTCAAATGAGGTCAGATGTTGAAATGCGCCCGATTGTGCTTAATGTCAAGGAACATGAAAACGCCAAGATGGTGTTAAAGGTCAAATGAGGTCAGAAGTCACCGCCTTATATTCGTGGCTCTTGAGCCACAGTAGCTCTGGTTTTACTTGTTTCGTACATCAAGTTGGTGCACCTTGCTCTCTTTTCAGTTGTTCGCATATTAAAGGTACTCTCTTCTCTTCATTTATTGATATTTGTTTTTATGTCCTCGTCCGTTGGATTCACCATTACCTACGTTTTACTCAAACTATGTTGAAACCAGATCCAAAATATCATTTGGTCATAAGGATTCAGAACAATTGATATTGATTTTGGAACAGAGCATTAATGCAGATATTTCAATGCAACTATATGCATTTAAGGGTAGACGCGGTATTGTTGGTCGATACAGCCAAAATATCGATTTTCATTGTCTAAATAACATTTTGATGTTTTGCAAAAGTTCATTCTACAAATCTTATACTTTCAAAACTTGCTTGATTTATTGCTGTTAATGAGTTGTCTACATTTTACAAAAGGTGTTGCTGTTTCAGCCTATTTACAACATAACTCAAGAACCACAGGACCTACAAAAGTATATCTGCGATATTTGAATTCTTGTACACACCCGTTATGAACTGGTCAATGCATTTTTTTGCCAAAGCTCAGTTTAAAATAGTTGCTATCCTTAAACCAAAATAAGTAACGAAAGATTTCCCTAGAAATTGAAGTATTGCAATGTGAAATATTATAATGCATAAAGTTTATGTATAAAGTAAGACAAATGTAAACTGACTAAAACAGTTTAAAATCTATTGTGGCAGGTATCCAATTCATTACATTCTTTGTTTTATTTCGATAATACAATACCTCGCCTGATACATCATACTAGCGGTGGCAAATTGATTGATATTGTGAGAAGCTAGCTCTTGTCAATGACAGAGATATTATCATCTACGTCTACCACTGAGCCATAAATATAATGGTTGAAAAACCCCACCTTTTATTGAAGAAAATATAGACCACGGATCTTATGTCGTGTGAGTTGTTCATTATAGTGTTTATGGGGTTATGGAGAAGTTGTCAAAGTTGGTAAGATCATGTTTGGATAAAGTAATATTCAATGATATAGTGAAAGCTCATTTCGCAACTATTATTTCATACATGTATCATCACTCCAAGCTACCTTTTTGAAATTTGTGTCATCAATCACAACTGCTTATACACTACGTCTAGTTTGGTCTGATAGTGCTATCTGTACTCCGATTACTCTTTCTATCGTACCATGGAGATATTGTATGGAGCTACTTTCGCATATGCATGTGATATCGTTTTTTATATAAATATAAAACGAGGGCTATCGTTTTTTATTTAATTATAAATCGATAACAATAATTATGTAAAATAGAAAGAGTCAGAAATACTCATCGGGGCACCAGTAGCGCTATAGGACTAAATTAAACGTAATGCCTTATACTGGCCGGAGTACTTGTCAAAATATCTTTGTCTATATTTACATTTCTTGGTATCTATTTATCAAGATATAGAATGATGACTCGGTCAAAATACGATTATTAATCACTTATCGTTACAAATAAGTGAAGGATAGTTATAAGGTATAGTATAGCAGGGAGCACGGCGGCCGAGCTGAACGAGATCCGACTCATAATCGGAAGGTTGCGGGTTCGAGCCCCGGCGACGCCATCGTGTTGTGCCCTTGAGTAAGGCACTTTATCTCGATTACTCCTCTCCACCTAGGTGTATAAATGGGTACCGGCATTATTAAATGCTGGGAAGGTAACAGCAGAGTCGCTGTGGAGGAGGTGTAGCGATCCCCCTATAGCAACATTACATGGAGGAGTCTGGCCCAATCGCCAATGAAAGAGAGATGGGCACTCCCATCACTGTTTAAACAGGATCGTCTCCTTTACCCTTTTTTATAAGGTATTATAACGAAGTATAGTCATGATAATGGACCATCTTATACAGTACGGAAGAAACATTGTAGGCGTTTTAATGTTATTGAAACCTTATTATTGCCGCTATATTAATTTATCAAAGCAAAGTCAGAGAAAAAGACGCGACCAGATTTAATAAAAGACATAATTAACTTGTCTACGGTACTTCCCCTATATACGCTGAGACATGTTGGCATCTCAATCTAATAGCATAGACAGGCAGTGATGTAAGCTTTGGAGTCAGTAGATTTACTAAAGGAAGAGTTTAGGACTACAGAGGAGTGAAATGCAATTTAAAGGTGACGATAATACAATATTTTCATGCTTTATTCCTTGCACATTAAATCATTCCAATTTGTAAGGACTCTTTAGCAAAGTCATAGTTCATTGAATTTACAACCGTATGACAAAACAGGTGAAAATAGTAACTTTTTACACAAGATTTGCAATATAAAGACAGTTGGCCATTGCACATTGAAATGAAGCTAGTATATGGACAATATAAGTGTGCTCTTTCATTTAATGACATAAAATCTGAAAAATATTGTTAGGATCACTTGAGGTTTTGACTTACAAAACCTACATTTTGGTCAAAAATTGTGCTTGGATAGATCGTTTTCAACAGATTTACCACATTGGCCTTGCTATAAACATTGAATTGCGTTGTCTGTTGATGTAATGAAAAAGGGTGTTTTTAGGGGGAAGTGTTAGCTTTCGTTCGATATAAAAAAATCTGATTGGATGAAGGGAACACTTGAGGTTTTGACAAAACCAATCACATATGCCTATTTTCCACTAGTCAACAGCTAGAAGCTCATACAGCTCTTATGATGATATGCACTCAACCTGTAGTGTAATTAAAGAATGCGTAAAGACCATTTACTTGCTTGGAAGCTCTTGGAGGAAATTGTAGTCCCACTTGTATCAAGGTGGAAACATAATTATGGGCTTCCTGGATATAACTGGAATTTTAAGCACAATTTGTGCTTAAAACTGGAATTTTGAGCACAAATTAAAGGTGCACTCCCTGCAAAATTCAAGCAAATAAGGCACGGACCCTTAAATGCTGGTTCGATTTTCAGAGAAGTGAGCTCTCATGCACGAAGTTTACCCATGTGATCTATTAGGCGAAACTTTACGGAATCTAAACAGTTTTGCAATTTACTAAAAATAAATCTATTCATGAAATCTATGTACCTCATTCCGGAAACAAGACAAGTTTGTTTGGGCAGCAGCTGCAGCAACCCTGATTAATCAACTTTACTAATTTATAAATGCTATTATTCTGTGATAAAGCAGGCAAACTATTGCTATGATAGCAGATTTTTGGGTACCTATTTGATACAAAATAAAAAACACTTTACATCCTCTGTAATATGAGAATGTCGGATTTAATTTTGTATACTCCAGACACCGCCCATGCGTTGTATTCACACCGACTATAAACCTGAAGTCAATTGCATGATTTAAAACGACTTGTTTACTTGCGAGTGAACCGTGATCCACCAGCTACATAGCATCATGAATCCATGATCACATCATACATTTCTTACGGGACTAGAATGGAAGGCCAACATAAGAAATGCGATATTCAATACAATGTTATACTCGAATACTAGAATATCTCAAGAGTGAGAATAAGTTTAAAAATAATTTTAGTTTAAAAGCGAGCCTTCATTTTTAAATAATTTTGGTTAATATCTTGCACGTCTTGAGGAATATCAAGCTTAGTGTGTTTGTTTGTTTGTTTGACTTAAGCTGCAACATGAAAATGAAATCCTACTCTCCTCTTATAAGGGGCGTTAGGGAGAACCATTAGATTTCCAGGGGATGGCATGGGAGTTTTTTTGGGGAAAAAAACAACTTCACCCTTTTGTGAAACGAAAAAAAATTCGTCAACTAATGAGACGAAAAAACATATTTGCTGAAAAAACATATTCACTGATGAAACATATTCACTGTTGACGAAAAAACATATTCGCTGATGAGTAAAAATATAAATATTCCCCACAAAACTCCAAATAAAGGTATACATTAGGATTGAAGAAAAAAAAATCTTCGTGAAAACAAAATTCCGCCTGACCCAAAATGTATTTGGTTTAAGGCTGGGTAATCGTTCAATATTCTGTCGCTTTTGTGGCTCAACAACTTTCCATTTTCTTTCAGAGCACGGATACACAATTTGTAAATGTGCATTATAAGAACACAGGACTAACTAGATGCAAGATGTGGTCATAGACCACAAACCTAGCTGGGGTGTAGGTGTTTTGGAACTATGACCTTTGACCTGACCCAAAACTGATAAATAACCATGCAGTTTGAGCTATGTACCCCTTACAGATGTCCAGATCATGCAATTGTAAGATTTGACCCCAGATGACCTTTGACGTGACCCCTGCAAAATGTTCTTCTGGTCATGAAGTTTGTTGTCATCAAGTTTGAGCCCCATACCCCTTACAGATGTCCTGAAAATTCAATTCTAAGATTTGACCCAGATGACCTTTGACCTGACCCCTGCAAAATGTTTCAAAATATTTCCCAGGTCATGAGGTTTGTTGTCACTGAGTTTGAGCCCCGTGCCCCTTACAGATGTCCAGATAATGCAGTTCTAAGATTGTGAGCCTTTAATGACATTTGACCCCAAATCTGTGAGCACCCTAAAGCCACATGGTAATAAAAATGCATATGTGCAAATGGCGTCACCCTGCTATGTTGTTTGTGACAGAAGAAACATTTTGCTGCCAGAAAGAAAGAAGAAGAAAGATCGGATATCGAATCAGGTCCTAGCCGGGTAACCCAGCTTGGTGATGATAGTTTACAATGAAACCTTTCATAAGCGTTCTCCCAAGAAAATCAATCTGGTAATCGGACAAGCATTAAGGTAGTTATTGAAATCTCAAAAGCATCGTCTCTAAAAGGAGGTTGAAAGGGCTCCGAAGTAAGCGGACAATTTAAAGGGGGTCGTGTTTATATAAGTGTCCAGCCTGGATATTTTGAGTAAATTGCAATGATGGGAAGACATTAAGCGCCGAGAGTTGCTTGAAATAATATCATCTTTCTCATCATTCATGACGTTTTGTTTTGATAAACTCGGCAATCGCTGTGTGGAGTAATTTGAACTGTATTTTGTAACTAGCCTTTGCTGTTCATTGGCATTCTGGACATTAGTAATACCTTCGTAATTGTAGACAATTAAATGAGTTTTCCCAAGTGCTTAGAATAATTTCTACATAGACCAAGTAACTATTTGGTGGAGATATTCAAGACTGGACATACAGCTACTGTTGTTGCATCGAGAGGGGTAAGAGAAAGAGGGAGAGAGAGAAGGAGAGGGAGAGAGAGAGAGAAGTCTGTGAAGGACCAAATTATGGCGGATGCAAATTTATGGAAAATCGTAATTAAGGTTGGTCTGAACCCTGGAATTATGGAAACTTTCGGACCTCATAACTGCTAAATTATTAGTCTAAAGAATATAAAAGTATACATTTTAGAATGGAAATGACTTGATAAATTCATCTGTGAGGTCCAATTTGGGCCAAAATGCTCATTTTGGAGAAAATCCCCAAAAACAGGTTTTTTGGCCCAAAAATTTTCGTGCAACGTAACAAAAAAAAATTGTTTGGCCAAAATTTTTTTTTTTATTATTTTTAAAAACTAGATAAAAATATCTGGGACCCGTATTTTTATTTTTTTAAATTTTGACCAACTTCATCAAAATTATTTGAAATTTGGGCGAAAATCAGGCTTTTTAATGATTTTTTTTGACAATTTTGCATTTTTTGACCATTTTTGGTGCAAATTTCTCAAAGTTGGTCGAAATTCAAAAAAATAAAAATACGGGTCTTAGATATTTTTATCTAGTTTTTAAAAATAATTTAAAAATTTTTTTGGCCAAATAATTTTTTGTTACGTTGCGCAAAAATTTGGGCCAAAAACCTGTTTTTGGGATTTTCTCCAAAAATGAGCATTTTGGCCCAAATCGGACCTCACAGATGAATTCATCAAGTCATTTCCATTCTAAAAATGTATACTTTTATATTCTTTAGACTAATAATTTAGCAGTTATGAGATCCGAAAGTTTCCATAATTCCAGGGTTCAGACCAACCTTAATGTAACTGTTGAATAAGGTTGGGCGGTGTGTGGGCACACGTATGGTAGTCGTATTTGCTTAAATACAATCGCACTGTCTACCTTTCCATTCAATGTTTACCACTTTTAGATTTTTATAATTCCGGCTTGTTCGATTTTATGCATAATGAAAGTTAATTTGTTTTGTTTCTCCTCTCAAAAGCCCTGAACAGTGACCTTCATTGTGTGGCTAAAGAGGTTATCGTATTTACTTATTACTAAAGTAAAAGTAAAAAGTGGAAAATGTGTTTTATCTTTGACACAAATTGGCTACACGGTGATTCAACACTTTGTTCGCGCATGTCATTCTACTCAGCAATTATTTTGATCTGTTCTTATATCTTTAAATGCTTTAGCTTAAGAGACATGAGAGCACATCAGACACATCAAATTGCATTCTGAATTCGAAGAATGATTTTCTTGAAATTCGCGATATAATACAAATTTTATTGCAATTTGATGTGTCTGATGTGATCCCATGTCCCACAAAAAATACTATGCAAACGTTTCTATTCGATCCCTTAATAAAACGGAATAGTCAAAAATGAATGCTCATTCTCGTTGTCATCGAGTTTGTCACATCTCCCCTCTCTCCCCTGTGAAATACTGGAACGTGTTGGTGTATGTTATATATAATTTTGGCAGAAAGACTGCAGAGATGATCTGAGACAGTCACGACATTACTTTACCTCTGCTTAGTAAGTCAAAAGAGTGATTACAGCAGTGATTTGTAATTGGATTTAGTTACAATTTTCCGAGAAAACGTGAAAGGTTTCTTTCACCACGTACACTGTTTTGTGACCATTTCATGTAAAATATTCCCCGTGCGCAGGAAATTATAATGTATTATACATTTTTGTCATGTTGCTTTTATCACCATAAGATAAGCAAAATAAATACTTTTATACAAGAAAAATGTGTTTTCTGCTCTTAATTTAATAATAAAATCGTAATAAATCGTGTATGTGTAGGTGCAAGATATGAAGATTTTGAGTAATTTGTATAATACTTGTATCAGTTGATTCAGATGCCACGGAATAATTAAAGGACTCTAGGCACTGTAAATTAATTATAATTGCGATTTTAATGTAGATGTGGTGAATCATTACCAATGTGCTTAGGGAAAGAGAGCAATATCTAGGTCTTTTTCAGGAACAATGATAGCATAAGCGAACAATATATTTTAAGGTGCTTGTGTTAGCTTTTGGTGTGATGTATGTGAAATGTTTTAAAGAAAGAAAGAAAGAAAGAAAGAAAGAAAGAAAGAAAGAAAGAAAGAAAGAAAGAAAGAAAGAAAGAAAGAAAGAAAGAAAGAAAGAAAGAAAGAAAGAAAGAAAGAAAGAACGAACGAACGAACGAACGAACGAAAGAAAGAAAGAAAGAAAGAAAGAAAGAAAGAAAGAAAGAAAGAAAGAAAGAAAGAAAGAAAGAAAGAAAGAAAGAAAGAAAGAAAGAAAGAAAGAAAGAAAGAAAGAAAGAAAGAAAGAAAGAAAGAAAGAAAGAAAGAGAGAGAGAGAGAGAAAGAAAGAAAGAACCTGCGTCATTAAATGATAGCTCCATCACTTCTGAGAAGAAGAAACTCTAAAGTTATTGAAAGACCGTAGTAATGCACTGGCGGTTGCTTTTACTTTATATTTAATGCAATATGCAAATGAGTCAATTGCAGACTTTATTTCTGGTAAAAGAATAAAAACATGTTTCTGCAGTATTCCATTTATATATTAAAAAGTTCCATAGAAAACTCAATCATCCTTTTCAATTTATTGAAAGTTCCATCCAATATCACCATTGCTATACACTACACTAAACGGCTGGAATGAGACAAATCACACGGTCGTTCAATGGGCTCCCAGTAGTGTATTCTTAGAGGCCACAACCGTCTATCTGCTCTAGTTAAGATTTTTAAATTAACCATTAGAGTCTCATCTTTCTGTTTAATTCGGCTGGCACTTCTGAAAATTGACGTGAGCTGAGATATTTGACTTGAAAAATGCAGTTTTTGTGATTTTTACCAAACATGTCAATTATTAAACCAGATATAACTTTTAAAAGTAAATAAAGTTTGAACTTCATATCTGCTGTGGAGATTAATACATATCACATGTATATTCAATATTTGTTAACAAAAAAAATGTCATCTTTATATCGTGCAATATTTTGGGTGAAATGCATTATTCTGATGATTTTTTTACAATTTATGAGTCTGAAATTTTACCAAAATTCGTAATTAGTAGAAAGAAAGAAAGAAAGAAAGAAAAAGAAAGAAAGAAAGAAAGAAAGAAAGAAAGAAAGAAAGAAAGAAAGAAAGAAAGAAAGAAAGAAAGAAAGAAAAGAAAGCAGCCAGTACAACAAGATTATGAATTATTTGTTTTATTAGATTCTGAAAATAGTAAACTTAAGTCAAGTCATCATGCTCTGTTAACATTGGCTAAGAGGGGAAATTTTATACTTAATATTCTACTTTATTTGGCCAAGCTGGTGCAATCGATCGAAATCGTCTGAAGGTTTATCAAATCATGACATAGTTTTTTGACGAGTTACGTACCAATAACCAGTAAAATTGTTAAGTGCAGTAAAATAGGTTAGTTTTGTATCCAGAAATAAACTACTTAAAGGAGGATTTCGTGATCCTAGCATCCTCTTTTTATGACATTTTTCAGTAGATATCCATGAAAAATCTTATTCCCAAAATTTCAGTTGATTCCGATTTTGTGTTTGCGAGTTATGCATGATTATGTGTATTACACTGCTCCATAGGTATACCAGAACGAAATTCAAATTTGGCGATATTTTTGCTAAACGAAATAATCTGCAAGAAATTTTTGGTACATAAACATTGTGTAGCCAGAGGTATCCAGTGGTAAAAAATCTCAACTTTTTTTTGAGGAAAGAGGGTGGATGAGGCTGTGGATCACGAAATGCCCTTTTAATGTATCTTTATTTAAAAAAAAAACTACCCAGATAATCAGAAACCGTTAACCGGTGCTTGAATTTATTATTATTATGGAACGGGTTGATTCTATATTGGTTAAATATATGCAATTATAGAAAGACACTATTAAATTGTTTGATGTTATTCCAGATGATCAGAATGAAAAGCAGGTAATATCAAATGAAAAATTAATTCTAGAATAGTAATGCAAAAAGTCCGCGGCCTTAGCTTAGATTTGCGGCCTTCTACCGTGTCATATCTAGAGCATGATGTATCAAGGTATTGTACAATGGGCAACCCAATTCTTCGCAATATCTTAGACAATATTATTTTGTAAACTACTAAAGCAAGTGATTTAATTTCAAAAATCGATGACGTAATGTCTACACCTGAGGCCACTGTTTACTGATATAGTAAAGGTGTTTGTGTTTGGCATATCATGATATCAAGTATTGAGGTCAATTGTGATATATATACCGCATAAACGTAAAGAAAGCATATCAATACTCAAATGAAACAAACAAGCAAATAAATACAGTCTGCGCGATGAATAAGGTTCCTGTGTTTGAACCAGCCTGGTCTTTCTGATATTCAGTCTGTATTGCACTGAATTACATTCGATATTCATTCTATATCGCATTGAATATACAGCATAAATAGCGCCCTCTGTTGCACTAGACCGGTTCCTGCACCACAGCTGAACTATGGTATTCAGCTATTAAAGGAAGTGTACGGCAATCACAACATTATGTCTCATAATGTTAGAAAAATATTTATCAAGTACGAATCACATGGTTTTATTTTAAACAAACTAATATTGACCATAAAAACGAATAAAATAGCCGGCTCTCAACACGCGATATTCAAAATTCCCGCGCCGAAATTGTCTTAAGGGATCTAAAATGAGCGTTTATTGCGTTTCGACAGTATTTTTTGTGGGACATGAGAGCACCTCAGACCTATCGAATTGCATTCTGAATACGAAGCATGTCTTTCTGATATCAAATAATTTTCATTTTTTGAAAATCACAATATAATACAAATTTTATGACAAATTATAAAAATTTGATATTTTTCAAATTTTTGATATATAACAGTCCTCGAAGTAAATTATATAAATCTAATGATATATTCTTAAAGTGTATGTAGCAGGGAGGAAAAGCCGACGTCAATTGAAAATTTTGACCTTTCATATTGAAGATATGGATTTTTTTCCCAAAAAGACCTAATTTTTTTGGGTGTTTTGGGAAAAAAAATCCATATCTTCAATACGAAAGGTCAAAATTTTCAATTGATCGTCGGCTTTTCATCCCACCTACATACACTTAAAGTATAAATCATCAGATTTATAAAGTTTACTTCAAGTACTGTTAAATTTCAAAAATATCAATTTTTAATGATTTGCCATAAAATGTGCATTCAATTGCGAATTTCAAAAATCAAAATTATTTGATATCAGAAGGACATTCTTCGTATTCAGAATGCAATTCGATATGTCTGATGTGCTCTAATGTCCCAAAATAAATACTGTCCAAACGTTCATACCCCAGCCCTTAAACAAATTTGAATATAACCTGTTGAGAGCCATCTGTTTTTATTCGTCATCATAGTACTGTTTTATTTGGTACCGATTTATTTGGTACCGATGGAATTCAATTAAACATTCCGCACGTATTATCCTTATGATTCTGGTTATTTTCAAAGTATATGCAAAATCGATTTTGGGCAAAATATTCCAAGATTTGTTGTTAAAGGTAAACGGAAATGATCGTGTCGAAAAGACCGACAATATTGGGAAACTTTATGCCTATCTTTAATAGGAAAGATAAAAATATTCATATGATGGGCGACTTTTCCTCCCACTACATAAGCCTTAAGTACATTTCATTAGATTTATACAGTTTACTTCGAGGACCGTTAAATATCAAAAATATAATTTTTTTTATAAATAATTTGTATTATATCAGTATATTGTGAATTTCAAAATATTTAAATCATTTGATATCAAAAGGACATTCCTTGTATAGTTAGTCTGATGTGCTCGCAGGATGACAGGAGCCATGAAAAATACTTTGCAAATGTGGGTAACTCCCCCACTTTGTAGGACAAGGGATAAAATAAATCTAAGGTAAAATGGTTAAGTAACGTATATGCTCCGCTAATATAGAGGAGAAAAAAAAATCTTGAGATTCCTCCATATTGTTGATGCAGTACTTGGTAATAAATTAATAAGTAGCAAGAGGAAGCACTTTTTGTGGTCAAAAATGCGATATTATCAGAAAACTATATTACAGCTATTTTCTTTGCATTGGATAGTCGATCTTTTCCAATAAAATCTAAGCTAGCAACGGAAGAGAATTTTGAACAAATTAATAATCTTGCGATAATTCTTTATAAATTCATTAAAATTCATTAGAAATGCTTCTCAAATACCATTGTGTCAGACGTTGTTTTAAACGCACATCGTTAGAAATTGTTGCGATGAGAAATATTATATGCACAAAGTAAGAAAAATGTCAACTGAAACAGTTTAAATTTATATCTATAGTTGCAAGCAATCAATTCAATGCATCATAATCCTTTATATATTTCGAGATGGATCTTACAACTCAGTACCCCTTAGCATTTTGTCTATGTATTGCTTTGTCATAAACAACTCAATGCCTTGTCTGATACATCATATACATTATACACCATAGCGGTGGCAAGTTGATTGATATTGTGAGAAGCTATTTTGTCAGCTCCAGTCAATGACAGAAATATGATCATGATCTCTCACTGCGTCATACATAAATTTTAATGGAAAAGAAAATAATTAAAATCACGGATCTTTAGTTTAAAGCGTTGATCATTATATAAACATTCCTATTATCACTCTATAGTATCTTTTTGAAGTTGATATCTTTATTCACATCTGTGTCTTAATGGTATTTTTGAAGAAAAAAAATTGTCGTCATTAACGATTCTTGGTATATGTTGGTCAAAATCTACTATAATTAATACTGTCAAAAACACCATTACTAAGAAAGCGAGTATGGAAAGGGCAAACTTGAGTTCTGAAGAAACATAGTAAGCGGTTTAATGCTATTTAAACCTTATTACTGTTATATTAACTTATCAAAGCAAAGCCAGAGAAAATGACGCGACCAGGTTTAATAAAAGACATAATTATTGTCTACCTAAAGGTACTTCACATATACGCGGAGACGGGTTGGCATCTCAGTCTAATAACATAGACTGGTAGTGATGTAAGCTTTGTAAGCAATGGATTTACAAGATAAACGTGTTTGACTACTTGGGAGTTGAAGAAGAATTAACGATGATATATAATAATATTTCCAAAGCTATGCATATTAGCTAAACGATACCTATTGTGAATATTTAAAGGGCTTCTTTGTTACTTTTACAATCAATTTGATACCGTTAGTCCCCTATGCTGTTTTATAAATGTTGATATTTTACAGGGTAATTTGCCACCGTCTAGATTTTGGGAATTTTTGACGAATTTTGACGAAATTTCTGACGAAATACAATTGTACAGACAGAGCTCAATAACGATTAAAGATACTGTTTCTCGCACATGTAAATAATTCTAATTAAATATCTCAACGGTTTTAAAATTTACTCAAAACAAATCAAATGTCTGTAGAAAAACGATACTTATAAACTTTTTTAGCGTTATGCCATTTATAAAAATTACTTTCCTCATTCCGAAAAAATCCACAAGTGTGCTTGGTCAACAGCCCTATTTTGGTACATGGCGCTATTTGGTGATATTTGAGTTGACATTGTCTTGCTACATTACTGAAACCAAAGTTTTTTTGTCATCCTACCTCAAATGATTATTGTTCTGCGATAAATAGGCAAACTATTGCTATGATAGCAGATTTTTGGGTACCTACAGTAAGCCAAAAATTAAGGTACCAGTTACGTTCACCCCTGTATATTCTAAACAAAGGCAGACATGTCCTAATAGGAACCAACAGCCATAGCTGCATCTTTTAGCTCGAATTTAAGACCTCGTTCGTTGAAATTGTTCAAGAAATAAAGACACGGTAATCCAACAACCCTAGGAAGATGCCATTTTAAAGCGTTCGCGAACAAGAGAACTAGCGCCGTGCTTTCATTGATTAGCACGAAAAACTAACGTCGTGCTTTCATTGATTAGAACACAAAAGTGCAACTTTTTATTTTGTATCTTCATTAGGGTTTAGATCACCGTTTCTTTAATTCTCAACCAATTTCAACAAATAAGGTCTTAAATCAGAGCTAAAGAGTACAGACATTGGCTGCTGGTTTTTATTTTGACACATTTGTCTTTATTTAGGATATACAGGGGTGAACACAACTGGTACCTTAATTCTTTGGCTTACTGTATTTGATACAAAATAAGAAATACCTTACAACCTCTGTAATATGAGAATGCCGGATGTAACCTAATATTCTGTAGCCCATGTATTGTATTCATACCGACTAACTTTAAGCAACTTGCAAGATTTAAATCGACTTGTTTACTTGAGAATAAACCGTGATCCACCATTGCATAATGATCGCACCGTGTACCTCTCACAGGACTAAAATTTGAGAGCAAAATTAAGTATTTACAATATTCAACACAATGTTATATTATATTCCAATGCTTGAACATCTCAAGAATATGAATTTAATAAAGACTGAAAACGTACATGTTCACTTTTAAATAATTACTTTGTTACGTAACTATCTTGCACGCCTTCAGGAATATTAAGATCTATTTCAATATTATCAGTGATTATGCTATATATTTTGTTATGTTGATTAAAGTTTGCTTTACTTTAGCTGTCAGACGAAATCCAATACTTCTCTTATAATATTGGATCAAGACTGAATTGTATTTGATTTAAAGGGGCATTCGATGATTTAAGCATCGTCTGTTTCGGGTATGGATCAATAGATATCCACGATATTGTCAAAATTTCAGTTGATTGGGATTATGAATTTGCGGATTTATGTATTACAGTGCCCCTAGGGTTTCTGCCTGTCGACGGACAGAAAACACAAAGAAAATACTCGTGTTATGAAGTTGTGATTATTATGATATTTTTTTGTAAAGTGAAGAAATGAAAGTAACGGTTATGGATGAGGTTAATAACTTTGCATCGATATTTTGTCGGCATTATGAAAAATCTAACCATTATGCTTAGAATGATAGATTTTTAACAATGCCCTCCACATAATCGATGCAAAGTTATTAATTTGTAAGGGCAAAATGCTTCATGCCATTTTCAGCAACTTTGCTGCCGGATATATTGCGCAGTAAAATGACACTACATATTTTCTTTACAGTGTACCCAAGAAACATCTTTAAGACACACCTGGAAAAGAAAAGCCCATTAAGGAGGCTGTGTACTCTCAGACACGCATGTAGTAAAAGTGCCATAACTTTGCAATTATTCACGCAAGATATATGAAAGTATACATTTTTATAAAGGCAAGAAACTAATGAATCTCATTATGAATACAGATTTGGTGTAAAACAACAATTATGAAGAAAATAACAAAAAAAATTTTTGGCAATTTTTGTTCGGTACATCATAACAAAAAAACACTTTTATTTTTCCAAAAATGTTTGTCTTGTTTTTTTCTTAGCCTTGAGGCACCATTTCAAAAACGTGTTTTTTTATAGTTTTTTGATATTGGCCTTATTTTTTGAGATATAAGGCATCAAAATGAATTTTTTTTTTTTTACAAACGCCTATTTGCACAAAATGATGCCTAAAATCGGGAAAAGACCAAAATATAAAAAAATGAGAAAACTGTTTCTTAAGTCGATCATCCTTTTTATGAGGAGCATAATTGCTTGCCTATAGATGCTGTATTTATTGAGTTATCGTGTACCTAAATCGTCATTTTACCGAGAAAATGAACATTGAAATAAAGGCCGTTGAAGTGGTCACATTTTGCACTTTGATCGAAGCTCACAGGAGAATGCGGTAGTTCTCGTTTTTCTACCTTACATTACGTGAACATCGGGTAAATCCACCGCCCCTTGAGAAGTTTGGGCAAAATCTTTTCATATCTTGATGTTTAAATCGGGGGAAAGAACTTGACAAAATTCACATTTTATCAGCTAAAACGGGGCCATTTGACCGCTAGGTTTTTGTGAAATCAGTGCTTCCGTGGTGCTTTCATAAGATGCGCCGCGCATGCAGATAAGCGTTGCGTATGCGTAGCGTATCTGTGCGTTGACAAATTGCGCGACTACAAAACGCGATGCATTGTTGCGCGCGTGTGCCCCGGTGGTACCATAGACATACCACCTAGACCTGTAACTGCCCATCCCTAACCATGGCAGTAGGTGAAGCCACGTATCCAAGGTGATTTTGGTCGGGTGGTCGGACGCGGAGAAATAAGCGTTCATGTCTGGAACGAAAAACGCGATCGTTTGCGTGATTGCTGCGCCGTATCGCCCGCGTCAAATGCAACATGTTCTGTAGACGTGAACATGTCTGCTTGTTTGCGTCCGGGTTGCGTCCTTGTCAAAATCGTTGCTAAGCAGTGTTGACTTCACTACGCAAACCAAAGTCATAGGTCTAGGTACTTGTTTGTCTGGGGTGGTACAACAAAATACTTTCTTTCCTTTTAAATTGCGGAAACAGAGTGAAATAGTGAAATAAAATCCATAAAATAGAGCAGTTACAATTAACAAATCTGGATTTTCTTTACTTGTATTTATATAAATTATATAAAACATAACAAAGTAAATACATTTCAAAAAAGCTCAATTTCGCGAAAGAAACAATGTCTAGAGTACACAGCAACGTTAAAGTGGAAATTCCTTCAAGAAACAAAATATTGAGTTTTGTATTGTTTCCTTGCTTGAACATACTAATATCCTTTTACAAATTGTTGATTCCAAGTGGAATACATGAACACAGAATGAAGTTATTCGATACTCGTAGCTGATGTAAAGATTGCACAGGGCGATATGGCTTTTAAGTGCTTAGATAGTGAGTTAATAGAAGTCGATTCTCTTCCTGTTGAGATTAGGTTTAACGCAAGTAGCCTTTCTAATAACACTTTTTTTTCGGACAATCTAGTACCAGCTGGACAACATACTCGATATCATGTACACCTGCATATAAATTTTGACGTAAGATCATCTGCCTGGTTGTGTATAAAAAAACTAAGTGATTGCTAAATTTGTTAGATGATTTTAGTCCAATTCGTAAAATCTATGACACTGCAGTGTACTTCTTCATACATTTTATTCATTGATTTTAAGGAAATATTATTTTAATTTATAGTCTTAATGTTCTTGAGTTAAGGCCAATAATATATCAAAAAACATACACATGGGGTGGAAACCCCACATATCAAACCTTCGCATCGCCCTTAAATAGTCCATACATTCCTTTTATATGTTAATTGTATTTGTCTCGGTATTTCAGGGTCATATTACCCTTAACACAATAAGTTACATATTATGTAATATGATATAAATACAAAGTGTGTTTTTAATCATATTACTTTCTCTCATTAATAACTGTCATTTGAGATGACTAACAAAATATAATGTCAGCTTATAAGTGCAGTCTTTAATCAAGGCGACCAGATTATTTAAATTGAATTTATTGTAATGTTTAAGAAATTGTAGTCGAACACTGTCGAATTTAAATACAGTTTGAATTAATCAACTAGATTTCAGTTTTTCAACTTTTTCAACTATGTACGTGACTCGGGTAAGTCATTACTGGAGGTAACATTTTGTTTTGTAGCATTCCACTTTTATTCTGATCATAGATTATACGTGACACACAAACTTGATAATGGAATGTGTGATTGGAATATTTGAAACTGTACTTTAATCTTCATCGTTTATACGTGGTTTCCAATTATGTTCATTACACAAGACAGAAATATGACAAACTTGCCCTAAATTTTTAAGCTGCCAAATATATTGGATGGTTATGTAAGATATTATTAATGTAAGATATTAAAGTCGATCCCACAATATACCTCGAAAGCCAACACTTGTCGTACACTATCAAGAAATTTGAAAGTTTTTATTTTTATTTAATATCTACGTGAGGACAGGTAATCCATCGCATCTGAATCAACTGAAGCATAGGTTTTACCTGAACTAGAGACAGATCCTGACATAGTGACCCAGATCCGGCTTATGGTTTAAAGCACTCACATGACATCTCTCAGTTGATTGGCTGTTATGATACCTCATTCTATTTTTACTATAGGAGTAGTTATGAGTCAAATATTATTGCGTAAGTGAGAATGACTTATACGTCGACTTATACGCATTTCAGACACATGCATCCTTCTAAGTTCGGTCGTTCACTGACTTTAATGTGTAGGTGTATAGAAAAGTGTAACTAAAACACTGTCTGTGATAATAAAACAAACTATTTTTACAACTATTTGTTGTCGACGAAATATCTGGCTTTAGTCAAGAGGAAACTACATCCGAGGTGATCCTCTGAGAGGAAGCACACTGACACCACGATTCATTGTGGTATTAGTACAGGTCGCTATGGGTTTGGGATTTTCTTTTGCTACATTAGTGGAACCAATGCATTGAGCATTCTTAAAACTGAAATGATAAAAATTCGATTTGTTTTTTTCTATGCCCCCTGTGATTCCCACGAGGTGCCGAAGGTCACAATGGGGCCGAAACTTACAAATAGTCCCATCGTGTTGTAATGTATCTCAAATTATTTCTCTTATCACATGAAATAAAAAAAGATAATAATTATCATATTTGTCTAAGGTGCTTAAGTTAAGGTCAAATAGGTCAAATGTCAAAACACCTTCGACCTCATGGTTGAACAAATTCATCAGGATCGGTAGAGTAAACTCATTAACCAAAGTTCTTGATATCTGATCCAGAAATTGCACTTACTTTGTGTACGTTTCAGCAACACTGTTGCCTTTGTCAACACTTGATGATGAGTGATTCCTACTGGCAACCGACGCTAGATGTATCTCCAGCGTAGGTCTTGGTGTTGCCAGTTGATTTTCCATCTGGGGATTTTCTTGAACCCAGTTCAAGAACCTAAAAGCGAAAAAAGATCAGCTAAAAGACGACGTAAACAATGAGATTCCCGCGGAATCTGATTTAGGACAAAAGATCGAGCGTCACCTAGCGACTGTTAGCGAGACTACGTATCAAGACACTAAACGCCGTCACCTACAGAAGCTTGAAATATTGACAAAAAAGCCGCCGCTAACAACAAAAAGTTCCATGATTCTGCCATTGATCTGTCGGGTTCTCAGCACAAAAAATGGGTTGTGAACCTATCAAAATACAAACTAAATGCTGCACAAACCAGCGTGTTAACAAAGGGCCTTAACTATGCTATTTCACCGCCTAAGATACCCGCGGAGGAATTTGTGTTGGCGACTGAACTGGCGTGCAAACACCTACCGCTGGCCGATGGAATTCAACTTCGTGCAAAAGTAGCGAGTACTTTAAAATCATCAAAAGTACCGGAACAGAATGTCACTAAGGAAGAAAGAAAAGCCATCAAAGATCTCAAGAAAGCGGAGGATATTATCATCTTGCCAGCTGATAAAGGGAAATCTACCGTAGTGTTGGACAGAGTTGATTACGATGAGAAAGTTAATACCATGCTGGGGGATAAGAAGACATACGAGGAACTACCAAATGATCCGACGGCGAAGTACAAACGTAAACTGGTGTCTGCGTTGTCAAAATTAAAGAAGGAAGGTAAGATCACCGAAACTAAGTATAAACAACTTTACCCCACTGCTGAAAATGTTCCTAGGCTATATTGCACGCCAAAAATACACAAGCCTAATACCCCTCTGCGTCCAATTGTGGATTACACAGCGACGATTGGTTATAGCACATCAAGATGGCTTGCGGATATACTTGGTGGTTTAGTCGGCAATACCCAACATCATGTGAAGAACTCCCAGCAGCTAGCTGAAGATCTGGCCAAAGTTGTCATTGAGGAGGAAGATATACTTAATTCGCATGATGTGGTTAGTTTATTTACCAACACGCCAATTGACCAAGTGTTAGAGATTGTGAGAAATAGACTGGAGAATGAAAATTTGCTTAGAGTGTACAACAAAGATACAGGTTCAAAATAACAAGTGAGGATGTCGTGCATCTACTGGAGTTCATACTGACCACCACGTATTTCACGTTCAAAGGCAAAATATATCGTCAGCTCTTTGGTACGGCGATGGGCAGTCCCGTAAGCCCGATAGCGGCCAACATTTTCATGGAAGCCTTAGAACAACAGGCTATCGCTACTGCGCCGCTTGATTGTAGACCGAAGCTATGGCTCCGATATGTCGACGACATCCTTGAGGTTATCCAAAGAGATAGTGTCCAGCAGCTCACAGACCACATCAACCAAGTAGACAAATCAGGCTCCATCAAATTCACCTTTGAACAAGAATCGCAAGGGCAGATTCCATTTCTGGACACCTTAATTGTGAAGAAAGACGATGGAACAGTGAAGTTGTTGGTCTATCGCAAGCCTACACATACCGACCAATATCTCAACTACCAGTCGCATCATCCTTTACATCAGAAACTCGGAGTAGTACGCACATTATACAACAGGAAAGACACCATCGTAACTGAAGAGCAGGATAAGGAAGAAGAAGAAAAGAAAATCCAAGAAGCGCTCCAAACATGTGGGTACCCCAAGTGGTCTTTTGAAAAAGTCAAAGACCAGATGCAAAGTGTTAAGCCAAAGAAATCGGCTAAAAAGACTGATGACAGTACCAGAAGCCGAGGTATGGTTGTGCTACCGTATGTTAAAGGTGTAACAGAAAGGGTGTCTAGAGTGATGAAGAAATATAATGTCTCAACCGCAATGAAGCCACACAACACGCTCCGCAGAGAACTGGTTCACCCAAAAGACAAGCGTGATCCCAACAACTTGACCCAGGCTGTTTACAAGATCCCCTGTTTGAACTGTGATCTGTCGTACATAGGGGAGACTGGGAGAAAATTTGGAACGCGGCTCGAAGAACACAGAAAGGAAGTGGAGAAGGTCAACAGCACAGTAGTCACCAGGGCAGGTAGAAAAGAATCTCTTACAACAGTTAACAAGTCGGCAATAACAGATCACGTAGTGGACAAAAATCATGTCATTGGATGGGGGGACGCTGAGATCATTAGCACGGAACAAGAACGATTTACACGCTGGATAAAGGAGGCTATAGAAATTAGAAAGAGGAGGGCACCACCATGAATAGAGACGAGGGCAGTATCAACTCTCACACATTTTGATGAGTTTCTAGAACTGGGTTCAAGAAAATCCCCAGATGGAAAATCAACTGGCAACACCAAGACCTACGCTGGAGATACATCTAGCGTCGGTTGCCAGTAGGAATCACTCATCATCAAGTGTTGACAAAGGCAACAGTGTTGCTGAAACGTACACAAAGTAAGTGCAATTTCTCAAGAAATATCAAGAACTTTGGTTAATGAACCTTCGACCTCATTTGACCTTTCTTGGCCTTTGACCTCGGTTGACATTTACAGCCCGATCAAAGCAACTTTCAATTTGACCTGGCCTTTGACCCTGGATGACCTTTGCAGTTTCATACTCCACAAGTATCAGAGATCACTTTCTTCGAGTTGCAGCTCAACTTTGAATTTAACTTAACCTTTGACCTCGGAAGACCTTTGCGGTTTCATACTCAGGGATCATTTCCTGCAAGTTACGTCCCAATCGGAGCATCTTTAAATTTGACCTGACCTTTGACCTTGGATGACCTTTGCGGGTTCATACTCCCCAAACACATAAAATGCAACCGCCAGAATTTGGTCCTTCACAGACTTCCTTTTTTCAACTTTCAATTTGACCTTTGACCTCAAAATGACTTGCGGTTTGCGATTGTTTTTCCCGAGTTACAGCCCGGTAGAAACTACTTTAAATGTGACCTGACCTCTGACATCAGATGACCTTTGCAGTTTCATACTCCCGTAGTGTCAGGAATCATGTTCCCCAAGTTACAGCCAAATCTGAACAACTTTAAATTTGACCTGACCTTTGACCTTGGATGACCTTTGCGGGTTCATACTCCCCAAACACATAAAATGCAACCGCCAGAGTTTGGTCTTTCACATACTTCTTATATTTTTATAATCTAAAAGATTACTGTTTTAGCACAGTAATTGCCAGTATACCATAGAAATTTATTTACAAGTAAAGAATTGCAGGCGGCGAGTGGCATGAAAGAGAGAGAGAGACGGCAAAACTGATCAGCCGTATGGCACTTTCCATACAATCGGAAACACGGAAGTAAACCGACTGAATTTCGCAGCATTGAATTGTACAGTGCAACATTATCAGTTCAAAAGTGCTCGTTTGAAGTTGACGGTATCTTTATTCATAACTGCCTCTTCATGGGATTCTTGTCAAAATACCTTTTATCTAAATTTCTGAATCTATACATCATTTCATCAATATAATGAGTGCTGCATATCACCTACTAACACAGTGTAGTTATTATTTTACAAAAATAGTGAAGGAAATTGACATCTATGCTTTTCTACGCCCTTCTACCGGTCTAAGAGAGTATAACGGATCACCACATACAAGTAGAGAACAAAAGAGCGTATAACGGATCAGAACCTTCAAGTAGACAATGATAGAGAAGAAACATTGAAAGTGAGTTGATGTCATATGTCGGCCAGGTTGAATATAAAAGATATGATCAACTTGTCTACGACGCTGAGACAGATTGGCATAATAATAGACTTGTAATACTGTAAGCTTTATATAATTAAAGTGGCGTTTGAAAAAAGTTTCGTCAACATAGAGTGATTTAAAGGTTAGTCAAGATCAATATTATTTTTCAAAACCATGTAAATCGCATATTCAATTGTGATTGTTTCTATATGAAACTCATTGTGTGCACCCATACACACCCCCCCCACACACACACACACACACACCCACCCCACACAATAAACAATTAATGACGAAAGAGTAGATTCGGCATTCTTGCACTTATACGACGAAATGCTACATTTGCTCCATGCTCCAGATAGCGCTTTGTACTCACACGTTAAATTAATTCGGATTAATTCAAAACAATCAAATAGTTGTTAAAGAACGAAGTTAATGTACGTTTCGACGTTAAGAATCTCCTTTCATAACAGCAATGTTTCCACCGCTGCGCAAACAAAACAAAGTTTGTTTGGTCAGCAAACATTTTCCCCTGTTTAATCAATTTCACGAAGTTATAACTGTTATTTTTCTGCGATTTATAGGCAACATATTGTTATGATAGTAGATTATATAGTATATGTTTGATAAAAAATAAGAAACACCTTACACAAGGTTACTTCTGTTATTTAAGAAAGCCGAAAATAACATTGTATTCTCCAGACACCGACCCATGTCTTGTATTCATATAGATTAACTTTTAAAGTCAATGCATAATTTCTAACCACTTGTTTGCTCGGGAATGAACTGTGATCACCAACTGCATCGCATCTCTTACGGGACTAAAACATGATACTCAAAATTGGGTAATATAATATTCAATACAATTTTACATTAACTTTCAATATTTAAATTATCAGCTGTGAAAGTATAAAAATTCAATATTGCTTGATTTTAAACGTGTTTTCAATGTTAACTTGTTTTTTGCTGACTATCTTGGACCTACCTTGAGGAATATGTAAGAAGATCATATTTCCTTAGAAAGACCAATTATATTGTATATTGATTGTGTTAATAAATTGTTGCATGACTTTGAAAGCTGCCACGTGAAATCGTAGCTTTCACTTGCAACCGTAGACTGCAGACTAGATTTGATGGGGGTACGGCTGCTGAAGTTGCTCAATATTCTTTTTTTGGCTCAATAATTTTCATTTTCTTTGGAAACGATGGTTGTAAATAATAGAAATAAAACATATGATATTTGAACCCGTTGTAAGCTTTCTCTCGAGAAAATTTATTTAGATATATTGATTGCTTGCTTACTTGCTTAGGTTGAGTCGTATAGTCGGACTCTCGTAATAGCTCTCCAAAATGTTATATTCAGCTTACAATTCTTGATGCCGATTCCAGTTAGTCATGTATCCTCTGTCGACAATCACATCCCTGCAACGCTGTCTCTAAATAGGCGGATAGTTAAAAGGGGTCGTGTTTATGTAAGAGGCAGTTACGTGGCTAACCTGAATAAAATGAAAAAGATTAAGTGTCTGAAAGTTGCTTGTAATAATATCGTATTTCTAGTCATTAGTAATGAATTTATACTTCATCACTGAGCGATAGCGATTAGCGAATGTGGTAGAGCGCTTGTTGTAGCGCCACTACTTCATTGGCTAATCGCTATCAGCTTTCTGTGTTATGATTGCAGACAAGATCTGCTCGTTGGAATGTTGACGGAAGAAAGAAAAAGAACTGACGAAAAACAGTACAATCGCAAATTGGAAATTTGCGATTGTAAAAAAATGGAAATTTGCGATTGTAAAAATTGGAAATTTGCGATTATAACAAATTGGAAATTTGCGATTGTAACAAATTGGAAATTTGCGATTGTAACAAATTGAAATTTGCGATTGTAACAAATTGGAAATTTGCGATTGTAACAAATTGAAATTTGCGATTGTAACAAATTGGAAATTTGCGATGGTAACAAATTGGACATTTGCGATTGTAACAACTTGGACATTTGCGATTGTAACAAATTGGAAATTTGCGATTGTAATAATATAAATGTTCGTCACACTCTTTCTCTAACGTTTAATCTTGCCTGTGAAATGCGTGAAAAAAAGTGTTGGTGCAAATAATATACAATTTTACAAGAAAGGTCATACAAAGGTTCTGAGACCTCAACAATCATGATATTACTCTGCCTCTGCTTGGTAAGTCAGAAAAATGGTTTCCATAGAGATTTGTAATTAGATTTGGTTTATATTCTTGGAAAATGAAAGGTTTATTCCAGTACATCGTGACCGTAAGATGTAAAACATTCCCCCCTGGTTCACGTAATGTAATACAAGTATGTATTTTTCAGATTGCTTTTATCATCATGGGATAAGTCAAATACCTACCTTTTATAAAGAAAATGTGTTTTCTG
The DNA here is from genome assembly GCF_039555335.1 of Amphiura filiformis. Lineage (NCBI taxonomy): Eukaryota > Metazoa > Echinodermata > Ophiuroidea > Amphilepidida > Amphiuridae > Amphiura > Amphiura filiformis. Next base: position 35,113,124 of record NC_092635.1, read on the forward strand.
CTCTTAATTGAATAATAAGTTTGTAAAATAGTAATGTGCAAGTGCAAGATGAAGAATTTCTACTTTCAAATTATTGAGTAATTTATATAATTTTTGTTCCCGTTGATTCAGATGCCACGGTATTGATTACAAAATAATTAAGGGACCCTAGGCACTGCAAATTATTTATAATTGCAATTTTAATGTCGGTGTGGTGAATAATCGCCTATGTGCTTAGGGAAAGAGAGCAACATCCAATAAAGATAACAATATGTGAACACGTAACTTGAGGTTGTTTGTGGTTTATTTCCTGGAAACTTTCAAATTCAACTAATATCTTGAAAGCTTCAATGTTTCAAAATTCAACTCTATTGAATTATTGCAATTGTATTTGAAATGCGTTATTTGCTTCTGAATGCAAAATGAATAAATTTCAATATGTTTTTACATTCGATATGTCATTGTACATTAGTTCGTTTCTTATCTTTATTATTTCATCTTGGATTTATTTTTCAACTTTTGCAAGTATCTGATATGGAAGTCACGCCGCAAGAACAAAGTGATAAAATCATGTGTATTTTGTTTTTGTATGAAATTGTAGTCACGTTTATTAAAATAAACAGAATACGAACAAATAGATTATGTTTGCTTATGATTATTTCTATGCCTACGTTTGTTGTTTGTTGTCCTCTCCGTACACCGATGTATATTATATCTCTCTCTATGTGTCAGGTGGCGCTGTGTAGCGCTGCTGTGGTCTTCACAAGAGTACGCCATCTCACTCGATCTGATGCCAAGTGCGTTGCACCTTGCATTACTTGGTTAGAAACCAGCTTCACGTCATTAGTCCAAGATGTTGGTGGACGTCCTCTTCCTCGTTTGCCTTCCATAGCCCCTTGCAAAATCTGCTGTTCTACACCTCCATGTTTCCTGACAATATGGCCGAAGTACTTCAGCTTTCTCTCCATTATGCCGCTTCTGATGGTTAGACTTGTACCAATCTTGTCGAGGATCCAGGAATTTGTTCTCCTGTCTTTCCATGTCACTCGTAGAAGCCTCCTGTAACACCACATCTCAAAAGCATCTACTCTTTTCCTATCATTCTTGGTCATAGCCCAAGACTCGCATCCATAAGTGGCAATGGAAAACATTATTATATCAGGTGGCATGAAATGCCACACTGATATATTGTTAAGCAGGCGCATCTTCTGATTCTGCTCCTTCTACTTCTTCTGCTTCTTCCATTTCTTTCGCAAACCCTCTTTTAAAATGCTACTAGTGCCAGACACTTGCGCCGATCTCGTCCAACTTGGCTACAAGAAGCATTGGCTCAAGCTCCTTCTAAGTTGTACACAGTTATATGGGTTAAAGGCCCTGTAGGGGTCATTAATATTGAAATCTTTACAATGATACTAGTGCCAGGCACTTGACCAAATTTCGAACAAACGTGGCCAAGAACCGCGGACCCTAGCTTGATATAAGTTTTTCACAGATAGGAGTCAAATTAAATTACATGCTATGACCACCAAGCTTAGTCAGAAGAACCACTGGCCCAAGATTAATATAAGTTGTACCACAACTTGATGGTCAACCTGAGGTCGATGACATTTTAAACTGTTAAAATGGGCCCGATTGGGCTTAAATCATCCTTGATCTCATATCATCAAGAATGAAAGAGTCAACATGAGGTTACCCGAGGATTGGGCTTAAATTTGGTGCAAAACATTTTTGATATGAGGAACATGAAAAGGTCAACCTCAGGTCACCCGAGGTCAAAGATCAAATGTTAAAATGGGCTTTAACTCATCCTTGATATGAGGAGAACATGAAAAGTCAACCTGAAGTCACCCGAGGTCAAAGGTCAAATGAGGTCAGATGTTGAAATGCGCCCGATTGTGCTTAAAATTGGTGAAAATCATCCTTGGCGTCAGGAAACTTAAAAACGTCAAAATGATGTTAAAGGTCAAATGAGGTCAGAAGTCAACGCCTGATATTCGTGGCTCTTGAGCCACAGTAGCTCTAGTTTTACTTGTTTCGTACATCAAGTTGGTATACTTTGCTCTCTTTTCAGTTGTTCGCATATTAAAGGTATTTTCTTCTATCATTTATTGATATTTGATGTTTTTTATGTCCTCGTCCGTTGAAATCACCATTACCTACGTTTAAACTATGTTGAAACCAGATCCGATATATCATTTGGTCATAAGGATTCAGAACATTTGATATTGAATTTGAATGCAGACATCTCAATACAACTATAACGAAAGATTTCCCTAGAAATGGTTGTATTGCAATGTTAAATGTTATAATGCATAAAGTATTATAAAGTATATAAATGTATAAAGTAATGTGAACTGACTAAAACAGTTAAAAATATATTGTGGCAGGTATCCAATTCATTACATTCTTTTATTTCGATATGGATTTTACAATTCCATGCAGCGCCAAATAGCATGTATTGCTTTATTATAAACAATTCAATGCCTCCCCTGACACATCATAATAGCGGTGGCAAATAGCTCTTGTCAATGACACAGATATTATCATCTACGTCTACCATTGAGCCATAAATATAATGGTTGAAAAAACCCACCTTTTAATGAAGAAAAAATAGACCACGTATCTTATATCGTGTGAGTTGTTCATTATAGTGTTTATGGAGTTATGGAGAAGTTGTCAAAGTTGGTAAGATCATGTGTGGATAAAGTAATATTCAATGATATAGTGAAAGCTCATTTCGCAACTATTCATACAAATTTGTGTCATCAATCCCAACTGCTTACCCAGCAAACACAAAAACGTTTTTAAAACGTTATAAATAAGTTATATTTTGGCTTTTGGTTTAGGTAAAACGTTTAATAACATTAAAATGTCGGGTTATATAAAGGTCATGAAAACGTTTTAAAACGTTTTATATGAAAACACACTACAGCAATATTTTTTAAATGTTTTAAAAAATGTTACTGTAAACTATTTTCGCAAACTTTTTTTGCCAAATATTTTGTCAACACTTAAATAACATTATGTTAAAATATTTGCACTCAGCAAACACAGAAATGTTCTTAAAATGTTTTATTCAAAACGTTTTAATAACATTTAAATGTCGGGTTATATAAAGGTCATGCAAACGTTTTTAAAACGTTATTGCGAATATTTTGGCCAAACATTTTTCGCAAAAAGATTTTTTCAACCCCAAAATAACATTCTCTTTAGAATGTTTTGTATCAAGTTTTCAAAAATATTTTTGGAATGTTTTTCAAACATTTTTATACCCTTTATATAACCCGACATTTAAACGTTTTCTGTAAAACATTTTGTGTTTGTTGGGCAGTAGATTATCAAAAAATGTTTTTAAATGTTATGAAAACGTTTTATACCCTTAATATACCCTTTATATAACCCGACATTTAAACATTTTCTGACAACCTTTTATAACCTTTTGCGAATGACGTCGAAAACGTTTGTGTTTGCTGGGTAGGCACTAATTGAAGACTGTAGTGGAAGAAGTGCTCAAGTGCCAAAATACTAGTTCTGAGAAAATGGGGTCTAAAATTTTGACATTTATCAGCTGATCACAAACGTTATTATTTTGGACTAAAACTTGCAGGAGTAATTTTATATTCACTATCATTCTTTTACAGCTATAAATTAATACATTGTCACTTATTGATTTTCTATAATCAATTTGACACTCATTTGATAGTGATCAGACCAATTTGAAAATTTGACCCCAGTTGACCCCTCACGTGACCCCTATTTCTGAGGGGTCATATCGGCCAAAATTCTGAGAAAATAATTGCTAAACCCCACAGACTTCAAAACAGTCAATAACTCATTTTCGCCAAAATGACACTTGAGCACATTATCCACTACGGTCTTCAATTCTAGTTTGGTCTGATAATGCAATCTGTACTACGATGACTCTTTCTATCGTACCATGGAGATATTGTATGGAGCTACTTTCGCATATGCATGTGATATCATTTTTTTTATTTAAATATAAAACGAGTGTTATCGTGTTTTATTTAAATATAAAACTAGTGTTATCGTTTTTTATTTAAATATAAAACGAGTGTTATCGTTTTTTATTTAAATATAAAACGAGTGTTATCGTTTTTTATTTAATAATTATGCAAAACGAATGTTCAGGGCACGATAGAAAGAGCCAGAAATACCCATCGGGCACCAGTAGCGCTATAGGACTAAATTAAACGTGAGGCCTAATACTGGCCTGTGTACTTTGTGTCTACATTTACATTTCTTGGTATCTATCTATCAAGCCATATTATGATAAATCGGTCAAAACACGATTATTAATCACTTATCGTTACAAATAAGTGAAGGATAGTTATAAGGTATATTATAGCAGGGAGCACGGTGGCCGAGCGGAACGAGCTCCGACTCATAATCGGAAGGTTGCGGGTTCGAGCCCCGGCGACGCCATCGTGTTGTGCCCTTGAGTAAGGCACTTAATCTCGATTACTCCTCTCCACCTAGGTGTATAAATGGGTACCGGCATTCTTAAATGCTGGGAAGGTAACAGACTCGCTGTGGAGGAAGTGTAGCGATCCCTATATAGCAACATTACATGGAGGAGTCTGGCCCAATCGCCAATGATTAAGAGAGATAGACTCCGATCACTGTTTAAACAGGATCCTTTATCAGGTATTATAACGAAGTATAGTCATGATAATGGACCATCTTATACAGTACGGAAGCAACATTGTAGGCGTTTTAATGTTGTTGAAACCTTATTATTGCCGCTATATTAATTTATCAAAGCAATGTCAGAGAAAAAGACGCGACCAGGTTTAATAAAAGACATAATTAACTTGTCTACGGTACTTCCCCTATATACGCGGAGACATGTTGGCATCTCAATCTAATAGCATAGACTGGCAGTGATGTAAGAATTGGAGTCAGTAGATTTACTAAAGGAAGAGGAGTGAAATGCAATTTAAAGGTGACGATAATACAATATTTTTCATACTACTGCACCTCCAGCTAGCTTTATTCCTTGCACATTTAAATCATTCCAATACCATCAAGATTCGCCTCATATAAATTTGTAAGCACTCTTTAGCAAAGTCAGCAAAGACATAGTTCATTTATAATTTACAACCGTATGTAAGGATCACTTGAGGTTTTGACTTTTAAAAGCTACATTTTGGTCAAAAATTGTGCTTGGATATGTCGTTTTCAACTGAGTTACCACATTCGTCTTGCTATAAACATTGAATTGCGTTATATGTTGACGTAATGAAAAAGAAGCTGTTTTTAGGGGGAGGTGTTAGCTCCGTTCGATATAAAACAAAATCTGATAGGATGAAGGGAACACTTGAGGTTTTGACAAAACCAATCACAGATGCCTATTTTCCACTAGTCACCAGCTAGATGCTCACACAGCGCTTATGGTGATATGCACTCAACGTGTAGTGTAATCTGTGTAGTGTAGCGACATTTAACTGCTTGCTTGGAAGCTCTTGGACGAAATTGTGCGCTCACTTGTATCAAGGTGGAAACATATGGGCTCCCTGGAAATAACTGGAATTTTAAGCACAATTTGTGCTTAAAACTGGAATTTTGTGCAAAAATTAAAGGTACTCTCCCTGTAAAATTCCCACAAGCAAATAAAGGCTGATTAATTGCTGGTTTGATTTTCAGAGAAGTGAGCTCTCATGCACGAAGTTTACCCATGTGATCTATTAGGTGAATTTTTACGGAATCTCAACAGTTTTGGAAATAATTAAAAATAAATTTAATAAACATATTTTAGCGTTCAGGATCGCTATTCATAAAATCTATTTACCTCATTCCGAAAATTTTGTGATAAGCAGACAAACTATTGCTATGATAGGAGATTTTTGGGTACCTATTTGATGCAAAATAAAAAACACCTTACAACCTCTGCAATAGTATATCTTTTTATGTAATTGCCCCAATGGGTTGGAGGAGTCACACCTTTTGGTGACAGTGTCTTGATGCTTCTGACTCTTCCTGGCTAGCCCATTGGGTCTATTTTTACTTTTGTTTCCTTTTGCATGTATTGCGTAATTTTACTTTGCTTTTTGATGTATTTTTAGCCGAATTTGTAAAATAAAAAAAATAAATAAATAAAATATGAGAATGTCGGATTTAACCTTGTATACTCCAGATACCGCTCATGCGTTGTATTCATACCGACTAACCTTAAGTCACTTGCATGATTTAAAACGACTTGTTTACTTGAGAGTAAACCGTGATCCACCAACTACATAGCATCATGAATCCATGATCGCATTATACATTTCTTACGGGACTAGAATGGAAGGCCAACATAAGAAATGCGATATTCAATCCAATGTTATACTCGAATACTAGAATATCTCGAGAGTGAGAATAAGGTTAAAAATTATTTTAGTTTAAAAATGACCCTTCACTTTTAAATAATTTTGGCTAATATCTTGCACTTCTTGAGGAATATTAAACTCCGCGTGTTTGTTTGTTTGACTTAAGCTGTAACATGAAATCCTGCTTTCCTCTCACAAGGGGCGTTAGGGGCGCACCATTAGATTTCCAGGGAATAACATGGGAGTTTTGGGGGGAAACACTTCGCCCGTTACTGAGAAGAAAAAAAAAATTCGTCCACTAGTACTTACAAAGACGAAAAAATGTTTTTGCCTCAATGATGAGTAAAAATAAAATCCCCCGCAAACTCTGTAAAAAAGGTATATATTAAAATTGAAGGGAAAACTCGACGCCGAAGGCGGTGAAATAAATCCTCCTGACCAAAAATGTATTCGGTTTAAGCCTGGGTAATCGCTCAATATTCTGTCGCTTTTGTGGCTCAACAACTTTCCATTTTCTTTCAGAGCACAGATACACAACAATTTGTAAATGTGCATTACACGAACACAAGACTAACTAGATGCAAGATGTGGTCATAGACCACACACCTAGCTGGGGCGTGTTGATGTTTTAGAGCTATGACCTTTGACCTGACCCCAACACTGGTAAATGACCATGCAGTCCAGACCATGCAATTGTAAGTTTTGACTCCAGATTACCTTTGACCTGACCACTGCAAAATGTTCGAAAATGTTCTTCTAGTCATGAATTTTGTTGTCATCAAGTTTGAGCCCCATACCTCTTACATATGCCTTGAAAATTCAATTCTAAGATTTGACCCAGATGACCGTTGACCAGACCCCTGCAAAATGTTTCAAAATATTCCCCTCGTCATGAGGTTTGTTGTCACCAAGTTTGATCCCCGTGCCACTTACAGAAAATGTAATTCTACGATATGACCCATGTAATCTTTGTCCTGACCCTGGAAGATATTCCCAAATGTTTCCTTGGTCATGAAGTTTGTTGTCGCCGAGATTAAGCCCCATACTCCTTACAGATATCCAGAAAATGCATTTCTAAGATTGTGACCCCTTAATGACATTTTACCTCAAATCTGTGAGCACCCTAAAGGCACATGGTAATAAAAATGCATATTGCTGCCAGAAAGAAAGAGGAAGAAAGATCGGATATCAAATCAGGTCCTAGCTGGGTAACCCAGCTTGGTGATGATAGTTTACAATGAAACCTTTCATAAGAGTTCTCCCAAGAAAATCAATCTGGTAATCGGACAAGCATTAAGGTAGTTATTGAAATCTCAACAGCACCGTCTCTAAAAGGAGGTTGAAAGGGCTCCGAAGAAGCGGACAATATAAAAGGGGGTCATGTTTATATAAGTGTCCAGCCTGGATATTTGGAGTAAATTGCAATGATGGGAAGACATTAAGTGCCGAGAGTTGCTTGAAATAATATCATCTTTCTCATCATTCATGATGTTTTGTTTTGATAAACTCGGCAATCGCTGTGTGGAGTATTTTGAACTGTATTTTGTAACTAGCCTTTGCTGTTCATTGGCATTCTGGACATTAGTAATACCTTCGTAATTGTGGACAATTAAATGAGTTTTCTCAAGTGCTTTAGAATAATTTTGTCATAACATTGTCAGGTTTCGTTTTGTACTTTTGTAACTTTGAAATAATTATATGACTGTTTACCAAGTGTTGTGTGAAAATGAGATATTTCCATGATTCGGGCTGAATGAGCCTAAATTGAAGGCAAAAACTGCCCTTTCCAAAAGTCACAAAGTAATTTTTTTGGTCGTATTTGGTGTCATAGGTACAAATTTAGTACTTTCTGTCAATCAAAACTGAACAATATTTGGGTAAATCTGTTTTTTAATAGATGAACTATCTAATCCTGCACATTATGACACCACATTGAATCCAATGTGACATCGAGAAGCAAAGTTACAAGCAATTGAATAGACGAAGGTCCCGTTTCAAAAGTGACAAACTGGCCTATACAAAGCGCAAAAAGATTCCGACAAGCGCAACAAAGAGACAACACAGTTTCTTCAATGAAGCGTTATTTAAAGCAGTTTTTATTTCAGTTTTTACTCCTCTGTACTCTCATTTTATTTGTCAGTTCTTTTGTTTCAGTTTTCTTTTGTTCCTTTTGTTTTAAATTAAAACCAAACGCATAGGTTAGCCATTCACCACTCTCAAACCAGATTTGTGGCCTTCGTCTAATCAAATGCTTGTAACTTAACTTCATGAAGTCACATTGGATTCAATGTGGTGTCATAATGTGCAGGATTAGATTGTGCATCTATTGAAAAAACAAATTTACTCCAATATTGTTCACTTTAGAAATTGTGATTATTTTTCCAAGTGTAAGGATACTTTATTGGCGCAGTATATCTCATTTTCACACAATACTTGGTAAACAGTCATATATTTATTTCAAAGTTACAAAAGTACAAAACGAAACCTGTTATGACAAAATGTTGAGAGGGGGACTTAGTTCTTGTGTTATGTTTATATAATTTTGCCAGAAAGACTGCAGTGATGATCTGAGACAGTCACGACATTACTTTACCTCTACTTAGTAAGTCAAAAGAGTGATTACAGCAGTGATTTGTAATTAGATTTAGTTACAATTTTCCGGGAAAACGTGAAAGGTTTCTTTCACCACGTATACTGTTTTGTGACCATTTCATGTAAAATATTCCCGGTGCGCAGGAAATGTAATGTATTATACATTTTGTCATCTTGCTTTTATCATGATAAGATAAGCAAAATAAATACTTTTATACAAGAAAAATGTGTTTTCTGCTGTTAATTTAATAATAAGATTGCAATAAATCGTGTATGTGTAGGGTGCAAGATATGAAGATTTTGACTAATTTGTAGAATACTTTTATCAGTTGATTCAGATGCCACGGAATAATTAAGGGACTCTAGGCACTGTAAATTAATTATAATTGCGGTTTTAATGTAGATGTGGTGAAGCATTACCAATGTGCTTAGGGAAAGAGAGCAAAATCCAGGTCTTTAAGTCTCTAAGCGAACAATATATTTTAAGGTGCCTGTGTTAGTTTTTGGTGTCATTTACGTGGAATATTTTACTTTTTAAATTCAACCAATATCTTGAAAAACATCAGTGCTTCAAGATTCTTCTATTGAATATTAGTTTTAAAAAAAAAATTTACAATTGTGTCATGTGAGAGAACAAGACGCAAATTTTTAAAACTGATATTGTAACAACCAACAGTAAGGATGAGGCGTGATATAAGTGATGTGATCAAGCAAAATCAGTCGGAAGTCGGATATATTAATTTTCAGATATAGCCAAACAAAGGAAATAATTTCTTTTGTTTTATATTGTTTTGGAATCACTTCAACTGTTCACATCTTTAGAACCAAATGTTCAATTTCAATGTAATTTTCTGCAAAATGTAGCTTTGCAAATGCTTTATTTCATGTAAAAAAACCGAAAATTGAATATGTCCGACTTAAGACTGATTTTGCTTAATCACACCACATTTTATATCTCATATACTCTAATCACCAAGTGTTTGCACATAGTGGTGTCAAAATATTTCACAGTGGTTAATATATTTGTACTTGTATTTTGTACTTGTGCTTTGCATAAGTCTGTATCATTAATAAATTCATGTTTACAGCACAATTGCTTTATTTCCTTACCAGCAATAGATGAAAATAAATATACCCAAATAATCTCAAATTCCTATAAAAGTACAAAAATCGCTTGAATGATTGATTAGACCATACCTGCGTCACTCAATGATAAATTCATCACTTCTGAGAAGAAAAAACTCTAAAGTTATTGAAAGACCGTAGTAACGCACTGGTGATTGCTTTTACTTTATAATGCAAATGAGTCGATTGCAGACTTTATTTCTGGTAAAAGAAAAAAAAACTGTGTTTCTGCAGTATTCTATTTTTATATTAACAAGTTCCATAAATAACTCCAATTTATGGAGTCCAATAAATCCAATATTACCATTTCTATACCTTACACTAAACGGCGGGAAGGAGACAAATCAAACAGTCGTTCAATGGGTTCCCAGTAGTGTATTCTGAGAGGCCACGTCCGTCTATCTGCTCTAGTTAACATTTTAAACTTAAAGGCCCATTTAGTGATATGCTCATCCGGATGATCATAAAAATCATCGAAATTCAGATTTTGGTACCTTTGTCATTGTCATAGATGTACTAACATAGCCTGCGAGTGGTTCAGCCGAAAACCGTGTATTTAAGACAAAATAAGACATTTTACACGAATCTGTAATTTACTTACCTAAATTAACTACATGTATTTGAATGGGGCTTCAACTTCGTCAGTACTGCTGTTTTCTTCGTTTTTGTAACAAATTTGTCATTTCAAAAATACCAGATGACAATTTGAATGACTTATCCTTCACTTTTAAGCAATTTATAAACAACTTTAATTTTTTACACCTGCGCTGGGATATTGAATGGGTCTTTAACCATTAGAGTCTCATCTTTATGTTTAATTCGGCTGGTATTTCTGAAAATTGACGTGAGCTGAGATATGTAGTTTTTGTGATTTTTGCCCTTTTTACCAAAAATGTCAATTATTAAAACTGGTATAACTTTGAAAGTAAATAAAGTATGAACTTCATATTTGCTGTAGAGAATACATGTTACATGTGTATGCAATACTCGTTAACAAAAAAATCATCTTCATATGTTTATGTAATATTTTGGGTGAAATTAGTAGAAAGAAAGAAAGAAAGAAAGAAAGAAAGAAAGAAAGAAAGAAAGAAAGAAAGAAAGAAAGAAAGAAAGAAAGAAAGAAAGAAAGAAAGAAAGAAAGAAAGAAAGAAAGAAAGAAAGAAAGAAAGAAAGAAAGAAAGAAAGAAAGAAAAGAAAGCAGCTAGTACAACAGGGTCGTGAATCTTTTTTATTAGATTCTGAAAATAGTAAACCTAAGTCAAGTCATCATGCTCTGTCACCATTGGCTAAAAGGGGGAATTTTATACTTAATTTATTCTACTTTATTTGGCCAAGCTGGTGCAATCGATCGAAATCGTCTGAAGGTTTATCAAATCATGACATAGTTTTTGACGATTTACGTACCAATAAGCAGCAGTAAAATAGGTTAGTGTTGTCTCCAGAAATAAACTACTTAATGTATCAAACGTGTTTTTTATTATGAAACTACCCAGATAATCAGAAACCGTTGCTTGAATTTTTTATTTTGTAGAACGGGTTGATTCTATATTGGTTAAATATATGAAGACCTGAGCGCAAGAAGACCGTAAGTCCACTTGGCCCCTCAATATGTATACTCTAAAGTTGCGTATATTTTCGTATAGTTTGGTAATGTTTTTTACATGTTCAGTGGCAAAAACAAATCTTTCACAACCTTTCATGATGTTTTCACCCTGGAACACGTATTTAACATTATAAAACCGTAAGAAACTATACGTAACTTCAGTGTATGTTGAGGGGCCAAGTGGACTTACGGTCTTCGTGCGCTCAGGTCTTCATATACAATTATAGAAAGACACTAATTGTTTGATATTATTCCAGATGATCAGAATGAACAGCAGGACATATCAAATGAAAAATTAAATTATTATAGAAGAATAATGCAAAAACCCCGCGGCCTTAGCTTAGATTTGTGGCCTTCTACAGTGTCATAACTAGAGCATGATGTATCAAGGTATTGGGCAACCCAATTCTTCGCAATATCTTAGACAATATTATTTTGTAAACTACGAAAGCAAGTGATTTAATTTCAAAAATCGATGACGTAATGTCTACACTTGAGGCCACTGTTTACTGATATAGTAAAGGTGTTTGTGTTTGGCATATCATGATATCAAGTATTGAGGTCAATTGTGATATATATACCGCATAAACGTAAAGAAAGCATATCAATACTCAAATGAAACAAACAAGCAAATAAATACAGTCTGCGCGATGAATAAGGTTCCTGTGTTTGAACCAGCCTGGTCTTTCTGATATTCAGTCTGTATTGCACTGAATCACATTCGATATTCAGTCTATATCGCATTGAATATACAGCATAAATAGCGCCCTCTCTTGTACTAGAGCGGTTCCTGCACCATAGCTGAACTATGGTGTTCAACTATTAAACATTAATATTTGACAACAAATATAGAAACTAGTATTTCGATTAGTAAAATAGCAGTATTAGGTTTGGGGCTGGTTGGGGTGGCTACGGGGTGTTAAAACAAGAACCACTAACTGCAAAATTGGGATATTTAGCTAGTTTGCCTCACCGGGCTATAAAGAACCACTAACCGTGACATATGAATACCCAACAAGTTTAAACTTTCAGGGCCTGAAGAACGATGGAACTTATGGGGTAAAATGTTTTCAAAAAGTATGAAATGATGCGATATTACGATAATTCTTTATAAATTCATTGAAATTCATTACAAATGCTTCTCAAATACCATTGTGTCAGACATTGTTTTAAATGCATTTCGTTAGAAATTGCTGCATTGCGATGAGAAATATTATATGCACAAAGTAAGAAAAATGTCAACTGAAACCGTTTAAAATTTGTATCTATAGTTGTAAGCATCCAATTCAATGCATCATAATCCTTTATATATTTCGAGATAGATCTTACAACTCAGTACCCCTTAGCATTTTATCTATGTATTGCTTTGTCGTAAACAACTCAATGCCTTGTCTGATACATCATATACATTATACACCATAGCGGTGGCAAGTTGATTGATATTGTGAGAAGCTATTTTGTCAGCTCGAGTCAATGACAGAAATATGATCATGATGTCTCACTGCGCCATACATACATTTTAATGGAAAAGAAAATAATTAAAATCGCGGATCTTTAATTTAAACCGTTGATCATTGTATAAACATTCATCATTAGAGAATGAATTTGGAGAAAACCTTCTGGTAATTACAAACACTCGCTGAGCAGCAAGACCCGCCCTCGAAGCTTTTAATCCGATAAGCTGATTATCTATTTGTTTTCATGAATTGGAAGACATTCTTTGATGTATTACTGAGCTCCATCATCTGAAATTACTGGAGCGTGAGCCACCCAGGCTGGTGGCTCAGCATAGTATTTTATTAACAGAAGGTTTTCTCCAAATTCATTTCCTAATGTATTATTACTCTAAAGTATCTTTTTGAAGTTGATGTCATCACATCTGTGTCTTAATGGTATTTTTGAAAAAACAAATTGTCTTCATTAACGATTCTTGGTATATTGTGGACAAAATCTACTATAATTAATACTATCAAAAACACCATTATAAAGAAAGCGTATGGAAAGGGCAAACTTGAGTTCTGAAGAAACATAGTAGGCGTTTTAATGTTATTTAAACCTTATTATTACTGCTATATTAACTTATCAAAGCAAAGCCAGAGAAAATGACGCGACCAGGTTTAATAAAAGACATAATTATTGTCTACCTAAAGGTACTTCACATATACGCGGAGACGGGTTGTCATCTCAATCTAATAACATAGACTGGTAGTGATGTAAGATTGTAGGCAATGGATTTACAAGATAAACGTGTTTGACTACTTGGGAGTTGAAGAAGAATTAACGATGATATATAATAATATTTCCAAAGGTGTGCATATTAGCTTAACGATACCTATTGTGAATTTTTAAAGGGTTTCTTTGTTACTTTTACAATCAATTTGATACCATTAGTCCTCTATGCTGGGTTTTTTTTTATAAATGTTGATATTTTACAGGATAATTTGCCGCCGTCTTAATTTTGTGAATATTATTCTGACGAAATACGCACATGTAAATAATTCTAATCGAATATCTCAACAGTTTTAAAATTTACTCAAAACAAATCAAATGTCTGCAGAAAAACGACACTGATAAACTCTTTTAACGTTCAGACCATTTATGAATACCACTTTCCTCATTCCGAAAAAACCACCCACAAGTGTGCTTGGTCACCAGCCCTATTTTGTACATGGCGCTATTTGGTGATTGAGTTGACATTTTGCTACATTACCGAAATCAAAGTTTTTTTGTCATCCTACCTCAAATGATAATTGGTCTGCGATAAATAGGCAAACTATTGCTATGAGAGCAGATTTTTGGAAATACCTTACAACCTCTGTAATATGAGAATGTCGGATGCAACCTTATACAGGGTGTCCCAGAAAAAAATTACCGGGCGAATACATTTGGACGTAAGTCGAGAATTAGACATCAAAATCCACAAATTTAAAAATCAGTGTGTAGCCCATCTTATTTTGCATCTTATATGCTAATTGTACTGGATTCGGTTGACTGACTGCGAGGAAATGAGCGATTACATAACGCATGCGTCAATTCACTTCATTCCAAGTTTGAAAAAAAGATCATTCAACACAATGCGCACTAGTGGTTAACTGTCAATGGGCTTCATATTTTGTTCGGTGAAATCCTTTTCGTTTATAAAAGTTTACTCGGTCAGAACGTAGGGCATCCGAGCAAAAACAAACAAAGTCAGCCATATCGGATCATGTCGCAAGGGCAAATCATGTAGTCAATTGGGAGGACTCCAAGATACTGGGCAAGGAGCATGTCAGAAAGTCTATGGAAGCGATGGAGATCAGAAAGAGGGGACCAAGACCATGAATAGAGAGGAAGGCACTTATTTCCTAAGTCACGTATTTGACCCACTTTTGAAGACTGGAAGTAAGACTACTCAAAACCGGAAGCCAGTTTCCTGGGAAAGTGGATCAGATGCTCACATCTGATGAAGTCCTCCGACGAGATGGACGAAATATTAGTAAGTAAAAACTTACTGGTTTTGCCAAGCACAAATTACTACTTGATTTGATTTACAAACCTGATGAATCTTTGTGTGAGAGCGCTTTACCTTTCGTCTCTTAGGAGGCATATCTGCTTTTAAATAAATTTCTACGGTATACTGGAAAATACTGTGGCAAAGCAGTAATCCATTATATGTTATATATGAAGTCTGTGAAGGACCAAACTCTGGCGTGTGCATTTTATGTGTTTGGATCTACTCTAAATGTGTCGCGGCGTAAGGCATTCTCTTGAACAGTAATATTTGGCTCATAACCAATTATCGGTAAAAATGAAAAATAGTGCGATGTGACGATATGATAATTATATTAGCGCTTAAACGGTTCTGTGTAGTTACGTCAGGATCTGTCCCTAATTCAGGTAAAAGTCTTAGTCTTCAATTGATCAGATTTAAAGGATTAACTTGTCCTTGCAATTTCTTGCGTAGGTATAAAATACAGTAAATGAATAAAAATAAAAACTTTTCAAAATGTCATTATGATGCAGGAAGAGTGTGGGCTTCCAAGATACAGTTTCTAAACATCAGCTATAACATTTTACATTACTTGTTACTAATAAATTAAACCATCCCGTTTTTATTTACATTATGATAGAGCTTGTTTTGTTATTTAAGGCCGTACGAATATATACACGTGTCATTTTCTGCCACGAGTAATGACATTGGCAACCATTAACACAGCTCAGTTTAAAATATTCTGCTCATGCATTCTGTTATGAAGTTGCGATTATTATGATATTTTTTGTAAAGTGAAGAAATGAAAGTAACGGTTATGGATGAGGTTAATATCTTTGCATCGGTATTTTGTCGGGCATTATATAAAATCTAACCATTATGCTTCGGACCTCAGAACGGTTCCAAAGGCAAAATGATAGATAATAATCGATGCAAAGTTATTACGTTATTAATTTGTAAGGGCAAAATGCTTCAGGCCAGCGTATGTACTATGCGGAACATTTTCAGCAACTTTGCTGCCGGATATATCGCGCAGTAAAATGACACTACATATTTTCTTTACAGTGTACCCAAGAAACCTCTTTAAGACAAACCTGGAAAAGAAAGGCCCATTAAAGTGGAAACTCCTTAAAGAAACAAAATATTGAGTTTTGTATTGTTTCCTTGCTTGAACTTACTAATATCCTTTTATACAGTTTTTCTTCCGAGTGGAGTACATGAACACAGAATAATGTTATTCGATACTCGTAGCTGATGTAAAGATTGCGTAGGGCGATATGGCTTAGATAGTGAGTTAATAGAAGTCGTTTCTCTTCCTGTTGAGATGAGTTTTAATGCAAGTAGTCCTTCTAATATAACACTTTTTTGTGTGTCAACTCTGTCAGATCACGACAACTACGATTCCTGGGACATATCCTGAGGATGCAGGAAGATGAACCATGCAGAAGATATGCTCTCTACACCCCATTACATGGTAAAAGAAGACCTGGAAGGCAAAGAACATCCTACTTGTCTTATGTGCAAAAACTGTTGGGGGATTTCGACAGCTTTCTACTGCCAGATGCCATTGCCACTTTGGCTTCAGATCGTAGTACATGGAAAAACTTTGTAGTCGCCTGCTTCGCAGCCGAATGAAATGAATGTGTTCGGACAATCTAGTACTATCTATCATACTTCGATATCATGCACACCTGCATATAAAGTTATGACGTAAGGTCATCTGCCCTGGTTGTGTATAAAAAAAGCTATAAAACTAAGTGATTGCTAATTTTTTTAGATTCGTAAAAACTATGACACTGCATTGTACTTCTTCATATTAATTCATTGATCTTAAAGGATATTATTTTAACTTATAGGTCTTGTGGTTCTCAATAATATATCCAAAAATATATTTTTGGCAAAAAAACATACACATGGGGTGAAAACCCCTCATATCAAACCTTGGGAAAGAGTTCATACAATCCTTTTATATGTTAATTTTATATGTCTCAGTATTTCAGGGTCATATTTCCCTTAACACAATAAGTTACATTTTATATAATATGATATAAATACAAATTGTCTTTTTAATCATATTACTTTCTCTCATCAATACCTGTCATTTCAGATGACTAACAAAATATAATTTCAGCTTACAAGTGCACAGTCTTTAATCAAGGCGACCAGATTATTTAAATTTAATTTATTGTAATGTTTAAGAAACTGTAGTCGAACATTGTTGCATATAAATACAGTTTGAATTAATCAACTAGATTTCAGTTTATAAACTATGTACGTGACTCGGGTAAGTCATTACTGGAGGTAACATTTTGATTTCGTAGCATTTCACTTTTATTCTGATCATAGATTATACGTGACACACAAACTTCATAATGGAATGTGTGATTAGAATATTTGAAACTGTACTTTAATCTTCATCGTTTATACGTGGTTTCCAATTATGTTCATTACACAAGGCAGAAATATGACAAACTTGCCCTAAATGTTTAAGCTGCCAAATATATTGGATGGTTATGTAAGATATTATTAATGTAAGATATTAAAGTCGATCCTACAATATACCTCGAAAGCCAACACTCGTCGTACACTATCAAGAAATTTGAAAGGTTTTTATTTTTATTTAATATCTACGCGAGGACAGGTAATCCATCGCATTTGAATCAACTGAAGCATATGTTTTACCTGAACTGGAGACAGATCCTGACATAGTGACCCAGATCCGGCCTATGGTTTAAAACACTCACATGACATCTCTCAGTTGAACGGCTGTTATGATATATCATTCTATTGTTACTATAGGATTAGTTATGAGTCAAATATTATTGCGTAAGTGAGAATGACTTATACGCCGACTTATACGTATTTTAGACACTTATGCATCCTCCTAAGTTCGGTCGTTCACTGACTTCAAAGTGTAGGTGTATAGAAAAGTGTAACTAAAACACTGTCTGTGATAATAAAATAAACTATTTTTAAACCTATTTGTTGTCGACGAAATATCTGGCTTTAGTCAAGAGGAAACTAGTTATCCGAGGTGATCTTCTAAGAGGACGAAGCACACTGACACCACGATTCATGGTGGTATAGCAAAGAAATATAAGTTAGGTATTGATTTATTCTTTCTCTGTTGTGTGTGGTGCTCATGTCTTTGACGATATTATTCACATCTATTTTAAATATGTTGCTACGCGTGTACACGTGATCGTGTAGTTCTGTTTATTAACTTTGCAAGCAGCCCGAATATTCGCAAATACTTTTCTCTGGAGTAGCAAAAAGAAATTTTATACACATCAACACACACGTCTTTAATGAAATTATTTGTTTTCTTTGTTGGAACGCATTGATAACCATAGTTTTGAAATTAGCGGAGGAGAAAGTGTCAAAGGGCTAAGCCAAATTCAAGAATCAGAATGTTTGAAATTGCAATGAATTTTGAACACACCCCTCCCCTCCCTCCCACACACACCCCACCACCATCACCACCACCACACAGACCCACACACCCCCACACTCCCACACACGCAAAAAACAACATTTTGTTTGCTTGAATATTTTCATTTCAGGTCTCCCCACAATTTGAGAGCAATCACTTTTGCAATCCATAATAAGTAAGCAAGCAAACAATATATCCAAATAGATTTTCTCGAGAGAAAGCTTACAACAGATTCCAATATTTCAAATACTATATGTTTTTATACACTATTCTTACAAATATCGTTTTCGTGCTCTGAAAGTAAATGGAAAATCATTGAGCCAAGAAAGCGAGAGAATATTGAGCAATTAAACCAGCCTTAACCACCCCCCTTAAAAACATTAGTCTGCAGTCTGCGAATCCAAGTGAATTCTACGATTTCTTGTGGCAGCTTTGAAAGTCATGCAACAATGTATTAACACAATCAATATACAATATAATTGGTCTTTCGAAGGAAATATGATCTTCTTACATATTCCTCAAGATACGTCCAAGATAGTCAGCAAAAAACTAGTTAACATTGAAAACACGTTTAAAATCAAGTAATATTGAATCTTTATACTTTCTCTACTGGGAATTTAAAATAAAGTTGCATTGAATATCATATTACCAAATTTTGAGTATCATGTTTTAGTCCCGCAAGAGATGCGGTGCAGTTGGTGATCACAGTTCATTCCCAAGCAAACAAGTGGTTACAAAGTATGCATTGACTTTAAGTTAATCTATATGAATACAAGACATGGGTTGGTGTCTGGAGAATACAATGTTATTTTCGGCTTCCTTAAATAACAGAAGTAACCTTGTGCAAGGTGTTGTTTATTTTGTATCAGATAGATTTGCCATGATCTGCTATCATAACAATATGTTGCCTATATATCGCACACAAATAATAACAGTTATGACCTCGTGAAATTTATTAAATAGGGGGAAATGTTTGCTGACCAAGCAAGTTTTGTTTTGTTTGTGCAAATGGAGAAAATATTGCTATTATGAAATGAGATCCTACACGTGGAAGCTTACATTAACTTCGTTATTTAACAAACATTTGATTTGTTTTGAATTAATCCCAGTTAAAAGGATTTAAAGTGTGAGTACAAAGCGCATGGAGCAAAAGTAGCATTTCGTCGTATAAGTGCAAGAATGCCGAATCTACATTTTCGTTATTAATTGCTTATTGGGTGGGGTGTGTGTGGGTATGTGGGGGTGTGTTGCGGTATGTGGGGGAGAGGTGTGTGTGTATGGGTGGTCATGTTGTGTTTCTACTAATCTTTGTCAATAGAAACAATCACAATAGGCGATATACAATTTCCGATTTACATGGCTTTGAAAACATCGATCATCACTGACTTTCACTCTATGTTTGCAAAACCTTTTTTTTTTACACTACTCTAATTATGTTAAGCTTACAGTATTACAAGTCTATGATTATGCCAATCTGTCTCAGCGTATATGGATAGCACCATACAAGTTGATCATATCTTTTATATTCAACCTGCCCGCGTCAATGTATATGGTATTACAAGTTAATATACCGATAATAATTACCTTTTCTTATGACATCATGACATCAACTCACAATGTTTCTTCTCCACTTGAAGGGGTGATCCGTTATACTCTCTTAGATCGGTTGAAGGGCGTAGAAAAGCATACATGTCAATTTATGTCACAATTTTTTCCCGGGGGGGGGGGATCACTCCCACTGTGGCCTGTACACCATCCGCGATAATCAACTTTTGAAAAGCACCCTAAACAAGGATTTAATCCTTGGCTAAAACGACACCCTAAACAGGGATTTCATTCCTAACATCAAATTTCCTACCCTAAATTTCATTTCCGCGTATTTAGCAATTGCAATTTTGCTACCCTTTTTTCCAATTTTTCATGTTTTTGACACCCTAAACGCGATACGCGCGTATCGTGCCTACCCACGATGTGTACAGGCAACAATCAGGCCACAATCAGGCCACAATGGGAGTGACCCCCCCGGGAATTTTTTTAAGTAATAACTTCATTGTGTTAGTATTGACATGCAGTACTCATTACATTGATGAAACGATGTATAGACTCAGACATGTAGATAAAAAGTACCTCATGAAGAGGCAGTTATGAATAAAGATACCGTCAACTTCAAACGGGTACTTATGAAATGTTACTGTTGCACTGTAATGCACTTCAAAGTTATATAAAGCATTCTGTATCTAAGCTTCAAATCAAATAGATCTTGCCAGCTTTAAAAATTGTACCATTTCCCCAGAAACACTTCACCTGACAATACCTCAATAAATTTAACCTGATAGATAAACTTTGGCTTTTTTGAATAAAACAATGACGAATTCGCGTCGATTGCCGATTAAAATCAGTCTAATAATTTCGATGGTAACACAAATCTGAGCCACCCCTCCAAAAATTCCAAACAAACAAACACTGGAGGAGATTAACTTTTATAACCTTGAATTTTTTTTTTAATGAATTAAGTTGCAATTTTTTGAACCTTTACAATTACGAGATTTTGGGCGATTTGTACCAGCTTGGGCAGATTGACAATTTTGTGAGGGCGCTCTACATTAATTCACCTTTCTTCGATTTAAGAGGCAGATATGCTTGTAAATGAATTTCTACGGTATACTGGAAATTTCTGTGCTAAAAGCAGTTTTTATTAAAGAAACAAAAGTTTTCAACAACTAATTCAACACAAGCACATCTTGTCCCTTTTACCATTTTAACAGATTGTAGATAGCAAGTGTAATATAAATTCCACGGTGAAATTAACAAGTTCAACATCACAATGTTGAAAGACATTATACTGAACAAATATACCTCAATTATAGCCAGGTCTTTGACACAAGTACAGTATAGGTCTTTGACGCAAGTGTGTTAAACTTTGTCTTTTGAAAACGGTTATAATCGCTAATGGCGAATAACGTGTTACTGCAAAAAGTAGAAAAAATGTTAAGAGTATTCATGGGAAATTTTGGATGTTAAACAATGGTGTCAATGTTGACTACGTGTTAAACAACACCCTAGTGGTGTTTCTATCTATGTTGGCCAGTTTTCGCGCTTATGAAATGTCCATAGAGGCGCTGTTGAACTGACTTTGCAAGAGCTCAATCTGATTCTTCTTTCAAATCAAAGAAATTTTTTGACATTAATCATAATATGTGTTCTTCTGATGCTTAACAAAAGATGATGGATTTTGATATTCAAAAGTTTGTCACATCGTTATGGAGTTTGTTACTATTGCAGAATGAATACAGGCAAGTACACTGCAACATTAGATATGAATTTCTATCCAAGGTGCTAAGTTATACTAGTCATTAAGTGATATCTAAAACATTTTTAAAACTATAACGTTACTGTGTAATGAATGTAAAGCTATTAATCTCTCCTTAAAATGGAAATTGAGTCGAGTATCCCGTTACATTGACAGCGAGATTGTGTGTAAACTTAGCCTCTTATCTTTAAATTGGTTTCTGTGTTACGAAAACCCAATTAAGCGCTGACCGATTTCGTTTTAAGATAATGAAAAGCCTAGTAGAATGTAAAATGAAAGTGAGATACACTGTCAAAGTTTTGAATATGCTTTATACAGTTATCACGAGCCCAGAATTAAAAGTATATACTGTATATAACCCTGAAACTATTTTACAACAATATAATGCAGGATCCCACGGAGTCACCGGGAAATACTAACGTATGTTGATAGAGGTAAACGTTCTCAAGTGAGTAATTGTGAGGACGCTATAACTCAGATTCGAAGAAGTTAAATGATGAGAAAAAGGAGCATGTAATTTCTTCTGTCCACTTGCTGGAGTCTGGATAATAAAACAACACATCTGTCAATAAAGTGGATCAGTGCAGAAAGAAGCATGTTTTTCCTGGAGAAAGAGTATGATTTGTGGAAGAAGTATCATTTTTGGAGATCGTCATCTATGTAAGGAGGTCTTGTATTTGGAGAAAGCAGCACCATTTTTGTGCGAGTATTTTATATACAATATATAAATGCAAGTGTACAATGGACTTCACTGAACAGTGATTTTTGCAGGATAAGCGAACAATGATGAATTACAAACTTGAATTATACCGAGTACTGGTCCTATCCATCATCACATATAGTGCCGAAACCTGGACACTCAAGAAATCAGATGAACAGAGACTGCAAGTATTTGAAATGGCGTGCTTGAGGAAAATATTAGGAGTCACACGTAGAGACAGAATCCGAAATACTAGCATCAGGGAGCGACTACATTACTACAAAGAACTGACTACAACTATCATGACCAAAAACTCAAATATTTTGGTCATGTGAAAAGAATGAACAACACCCGATATCCAAAAATCCTGCTTGAAGGTCACATAGAAGGCAACAGACCCAGAGGAAGACCGGGAAAAAAGTGGCTCGAGGATATCAAGCACTTCTGTTCAGAGACAGGAATACCATCAATTGCAGCGGCAGGACATCTGGCCACCAACAGACAGCTGTGGAGACTCAAACTAGTTGGGAAGCCATCTCCGAGACCTACCTCAGGAGGACGGCTTTAAGTCAAGTAAGTCAAGCGAACAATGATATATACATCAACCAGCCATAACATTGTAACAGAACATTATAATAAACAAGAAGAAGACTGCTGGTTAAGTACTGATTATTAAAATTGTGATTGTGTGATTATGTTGTGTCCATGTATCAATCATATTTTACTTTGAATTAAAGACTTACATTTTGTTAACTTAATAAAACAGTGTATTATTGTTGTAAAAAGGTGATTTTGGCCATGGGTCATTAGGCTCGTAACACTAGTGATGACAACATCGAGGACACTTCTTGCAGACCTTCAGGAGACAAGTAACAGCTCAGTGTTCATTGACGTGTTGCTTGCCTTCCTTTCGTATGTCCCCAAAACAATTCCTGAGTTGGCGCTAGGTATGTCGTCGGCGTAAGTAATACTTGGCAGGTCAAACACGTTATTTATGTTATGTGGAACAAGAACGGAGGCTTGCGGCAAGATCTGGTCGAATTTAGTCAGTGTAGATAACTCGCCTTCAATATATATGACATTCTAGTAGCCCACTGGGTATTCTAAGACGCAAATCATTGGTTTCGTGCTGATCATTCCTACGCCGTGGAACTGCTAAGATCTAACATTCTTGAAAGGACTTTCATTCCATCTAAGTGAATAGAATGGAATGCACCCCCCTCGCATCCCAGTAATTGTGAAATGGGAGAACTTTAAAAAGGAAGCACGGTGGCCTAATGGTTAGGGCGCGAGATTTATAATAGAAAAGTTGTGGGTTCGAGCCATACGACGGCCAGGGTGTTGCGTCCTTGGGCAAGACGGCTTAAAACCCCAATTGCTTCACTGCACCCAGGTGTAAAATAGGGACTTGCTGGGTGTAAGGGATGAAATCAAAACACGACCGGCGGTTGACCAGCGGTTCCATCCGGTTCCGTCCGGTTGCTATTGTTCTAAACAATGGCAATCGGACGGAACAGCCGGTCAACCGCAGGTCGAGTTTTGATTTCATCCCTAAGCAAAATCTAAGTCGGCTGAGAGTACCTGCGCATCAATTGCGAACGTGTGGAATATGAATGGTTATGATATATCCTAATGGCAACGGAATAATTGTTGAAGTGTGCTGGTACTTAGGTGTAGCGCAAGTTAAACCACCGACATTTTATCTTTTATTTTTTAAGTCAACAGTTATCTAGGCACCAACCCGTCAGCTTTACCATAACGCCACTTTTACATATGCAGTGACATTAGCCAGTGTATTTGGAGCATTCACACATTTCAGGTCAATGCCCTTCTTTCACAAATAAATAACATAGCACGATAATGCCAATTTTATTCATAACATTGACTTTTTTATATATATGAAATGCTAGATTGAACAATAGGAACAACAAGGGTGAAGGGTACAGTAAAGAAACAGACACGTGAAATAAGATGCGTATGTACTCTGCTCTTGTAGGATGGTGCGCCGTTGTCAGATATGTCTCAAAATACCCCATCTGGTAGGCTATTTTAACTACAGTGTGGATGATGGTCGTGCCAGTAGATTTGGTTCTAGAAACTGGTACTGTGAGAGCATGGCAAGGCATGGACAAGCTAAAGCGGATAGCTCTTCTGACTACAAATGGCTTTGGTAGCAGTGTCTTCAAATCTGGTGGGCATAAACTGGACTATTGCTGCTGCCACTTGACGTATTTGATGGAGAAAAGTGATATTCAACCCTGTAATTGCTTCTTCTTCGCTCACGTCTATGATTGGAAGGGACGTCCTCTGGATAGAGTCTAGTAATCTAAGAGTGGTGGCGCTGGCACTCATCTACGACAGTGAGGTGTATTCCATCACACTGAGCCTTCTGCCTAGTAAACGGTTGCCTCTGCCATCAAGTTTATTTGCAACTCTCCTGGATAAAACGTTAATACTATGTTTTGTCCAGGTCAACTTGACTCCCAAGATCTCCAGCTTGCTTGGATTCCCCTTCCTTGATACTGTCATTGCCTTTCGCTAGCAGGTTAGCAGTAACGGCATCAGGGTTGTCTCTAGATGGTACCAGTGTCTTCAGGTGGAATCATCTGCGTAGTGGTAGAGTTGGTTTTCACACTCACTACCCAAGTCATCAATGAAGACAGAGAACAAAAGTGGGCCCAATGTTGACAAATGGGGTACTGATGCATTGATGGAGGAAGTACTTGATGACTGGCCAGATAAGATAACTTCAGTGGATTGATCTGTCAGGTAGCTCCTAATCCAGGTGAGCAGCTTGCCGAATACTCCTTTTACTCTGAGTTTTAGCCATTATATCAATTACGACATTAAATCCCTTCTAGAGCTCCACAGTACTTGTAAGTTGAATTTTACCTCATTATTTGGATTTGCAACGCCCTTATGCCTCACGAAGTCTTTGCTTTGGGTGACATGCTGCCATGGGCGTTAATCCGGGTGGACAGGGGGGACATGTACCTTGCATATTTTAGGATGGGGGCACAATAACAACCTCCTCCCAAGTTTCGGGAAATACTTTCTTGGTCTAAGTAAGCTTACTGTAAAAATACAGGTATTTGCTGAAAAATTCTGGATGTCATTTTGGATCAAATTTGAATTTATTTATTCTTTGCCAAAATTATGATATAATAATGTATCATATCATAATTTTGGCAAAGAATAAACAAATTGTTTCAAACATTGTTACAAAAATAAACAAATGTCCAAAAATAAATTTCTCTATAGCTAGTTATTAATGCTTTGAAACAATTGATCCGCCTCCCTGTATTTTCACACTGACATACATAATTGTTCATAAAATATGTTTATAATTGTATCACATTCATCACATCCAAAAATAGAGGGCGTAAAAGAACTTCTTCTGAGTCTCCCGTTCCCATACACAAAACAAACAAAAAATCAAAAGTAATGCGGTGCAATCAGTCACTTGTTTAATTTTATGAATTTGTAGGGTGTTATTGTCTATTATAATACTGATGATCCGTTGCATTGCAGCGTAATACATATTTCAACCTATTGGGTGGTGTTGTGTTCTTAGTATTGGATCCCATAAAATCTTCCTACATACAGATTGTAACAACCACACATTGCTTCTTGCCAATTTATATATGATCTCTTTAGTTGTATGTGTGAGTGGGAGCACGAGGGAGTACCAGGTGTTTTTTGGAGTTTGTTTGAGTCCAGTGATATGTGTGGTGTGGCTGTGGTGTGAATTAGGGTTGTGGGGGTGTGTGTGTGAGTAGGGGTGTGCAGGTGTGAGTGGCTGTTTTTCTGTGGTGGTTGGGTGTTGTATGTGTTCAGAGATGAAGGGACCATGAGTGCTGGCATGCCACTGTTCGTGCATCTGCATGCGTGCACTCATGCACCCTTCACCTGTGTACCCTTTTTCCACCCACACCGACTCCCGGAACCGACTCACACCTGCATGCTGATGTTTTAATATGTAGCAATATCCATTTATATACTGTGCAATATTTTTCATCTCTTATCTTGCATTATTTGAATTTAAATTTGTTGTTTATATATTTTGTATTTGTAATTTTGTAATATTTTGATGTCTTTTAATGATTGTAAAAATTGCTCAATTTGGCCTTAGGGCCACGATGCTTTTTCTAATAAAATAAAATTGAAATTGAAATTGAAATTGAAATTGAAATTGAAATTGAGACACAGTCTTAATGAAAACTTTTTAGAATCCATGAAGTTGTGGAAAAGTGGCTTTTGATCTGTGCGGATTTTCTCACTTAGAAGTTTCCGTCTTCCTGTATGTGTAGAACCTGGATGTTCAATGCCGAGATGGAAAAAGAATTTGCGCGATTTAGATGAACTGCATGACAAGACTCTTCCAAGCCCACTACCACGAAACAGGACAATGGCTGTGGATCCCGAAGTGCCCATTTAAATGAGTTCATGGATTACCATGCTCAATTTTTTTCAAAGCACAATGTGTACTTTAAGTACACATTATGTTTATGTTTGTTAACATGACTTAAAAGTCTTAAAAGTCATGTTTACAAACGAAAATGTGAAATTCTATGGGTAACAACCATAAACAAATGTCCGTATTTGGAATATATGAAAGAGAACACAGCTATATTGTCGATATATGTCAAACTATAAGTTTGAATGATAGCTTGGTACACAAAATACAAAGTGCCTCTGTTTACTATAAGCTTTGCTAACCGCCCCGGTCATTCAACCAGCGAGACCCGGGGAATTTTATCTGCCAATTTATTTCAAGTTGTGTAAAACATTGGGAAATTCTATATCATACCTTTCCCAAAGGAAGCAAATTATTAAAAGTTGCTTCTCAATTTTTTGATATCATCACAATTTTCATCTATCGAGCAGTCTCGCGGGGATATGAAAAGCATATCGATTTGTGCACATTTAAAGAGTGGTGGAAACAAGAGAAAATATCAATATCTGATTTCAGAATTTATTATATTATTCTATCACTTGTTTTTATAAAATGATATCAATTTAATTTCTGAAAGATTTGCAGCAGTCATATCTACTCCTGTGTTTGTCTCCCGGGTTTGTCTACAAGAACACTAAATTTAGTCAGCCGGCAAGAACATAATTATAATTTAGATATATCGAGTATAACGGTTTTATTATTTGAAATCACAGTATCAGACTAACTAGTACCTAAAATACCAACGATGCTAGTTAATAGCCTTCAATTTATCCATCAAATTGAACTGGTGTCTGTATTTTTTAGAGAGAGATAATATTGCAATGCAGTGAGTGATTGTGTGATCCAAATTACTCGACAGCAACAGAGCGTAAAGTTAATAACGTAGTGAAAGTAGAGTCCACCTACCTTACCCTGGTGCTTCAACAACGCGTGCTCAACAGA
The DNA here is from genome assembly GCF_039555335.1 of Amphiura filiformis. Taxonomy (NCBI): domain Eukaryota; kingdom Metazoa; phylum Echinodermata; class Ophiuroidea; order Amphilepidida; family Amphiuridae; genus Amphiura; species Amphiura filiformis. The sequence goes on from NC_092635.1 coordinate 35,141,062, forward strand.
CCAAAATGTAATCCCGATTCCTAATCCGTGATGATGCTAGCGATGATGAAGATGAAGATGAAGGTGAGAATGATAACGGTGACATATCTCTAAATCGGAAATTAGGACGCTGTGCTTAGTTTTAATGAATTGCATAACACTGCTGTCATCCATTAAACGCTAAAAGAATATTATCAAGAATATTATCTGCCTATGTTATTACGCTATTTTATCCACCTATATCTAACAATAAAAAGGTGCTATCACGGTGTGCACATACTATCATTACAAGTGCATGGCCCTTCGATATAATTATGAAGCAGCTGCTTTATTCCTTGGGGATTCCAACTCAAACTGGTGATAGCTATTTATCCATACAAGTCCATACCTCTCATTGGTAACTAAGAAAAGATTAGGGAGAATGTAAAATATTTGACAAGCATATGCATCATAATTGCTTCGTCAAGTCTGATGCCCTACATTACTGGGGTGACAACATGATTGATGAAATGGCTGTACTAGAATTATTTCATCGGACATCCGTGTCTGACATCCATATTTTGACTATTGATTAATACCATCATAAATATATTCCGATATGAGAAAACTATAGCCGAACGAGTTATATAAATAATCTGGTAATACGTGGCTCCTATAGCAACTCGTGTTTTTCAAAATGTAACATAACAATCTATTTTTTAAGGGATCTTCAACGCAAGAACAAATCCGGTTCAAAGTATGCGGTAATTTTTAACTTAGGAATGTTTTGAACATTCTGACAAGTAAGATGTGGGACGAAAGACCGTCACGTACTGGGACATCATAAAAATTGCGGATGTTGTATCGGGATTGAAACGGGTATATTTTGGTGACTATTGGTCAAACTAGGAAAACGATTGCAGGTAGATAGGAAGGTATACACCTGTGTCTCGGATGGATTCGCCCTGAGGTGGCTATCCTCATAGTACGTAACTAGGACGGTGAGTGCTTATATCAAGGTAGTCCCAACATGGTGTCCTGGGTCAGTGGACTGGTAGTTTGTATAGATTATACAGGATCTGTGATACAAGTACCTCTCTATGGGAGACTATTCTTCTGTGAGTGCCCTGTACCTCACCCTTCTCAAAATGGAGATGCTTCTGGATCATAATTTGTAGAAGGTATGTGAGGTGAAAGTCTTGAGTCATATTGATGACTTTGCGGAAGAAAACCTGTTTGTTCTGTTCAGCCATGGGAGGTTAGTGAGATAGGTGTTCAGCAGGGTCTTTTCGAGGGCAATTATGCGTGTTAGACGCACGATATGTATCCACAAGATGTCCTCCTCAGTAAATGCTTTGTGAATACAGTATCAATAAAGTGCAATATATCCTCGGCTTGGGTTGTTTCCTGGTGGTCTTTGGAGTTTTTTCATTCTTTAACAGCGGGTGTGTAACATGTTTGGCTGTCACATTAGAGTATCGGTCAGCTTTCTTGCGATCGTTGTCGAGTTTTCAGATTAGAAACCATGCCTTTTTACAGTTGTTGGTCATATCTGTGGATTCCATTATGGTTATGTCATGATTTTTGCGTGTTCTGAGAGATGGCTTCCATTATGTGTTCAGCAAGTGCAGTGGTTTCGTTAGCAAAAGGGTCGGATTGGAAAGTCCAGTGAGCTGATGTCTCCTTGGTCTGTGCCTGATGGGTCAAAGCATGTGCCTTTGATGTAAATGGGTGCCGCGACTTCAGTCGAGGTTGCTGAACATCTCTGTTGACCACTTCATGGAGAAGATGGCATGGGTTCAAAGCTCGCCGAGTAAAGGCCATGGTCTGCGACTTCCTCCTCAGATCGGCCGGTGGAATACCTGCTAGTACTGGCAGCTGTTCTACTGGGATTGGTCGAAGGCAACCACTTATGGTGCGGAGAGCGTTGTTCAAGCTCGTGTTCACGTGGGCACTCCTACTCCATACAAGAGCACAGTATTCGGAAGGGTCGTAAACCAAATCCAGGGTTGCAGTGCGTAGGGTGGAAACGGTGGCTTCCTAACCTGTTCCTGCGAGGCGTCGAATAAGAACTCCCCGTGCGATGACTTTGTCGCGGAGGCCTGCCAGGTGTTGTCGTTAAGTAAGCGATCTGTCAACTTTCACTCCAATATAGGTAGGAATAGCAAGGTAGGAAAGCAAGTCGACTCTTATTGACCATGATGTTTAGCTCCCGCTTAGCTTCTTTGTTGTTCAGGTGGAAAGCTGCTGAAACTGTTTTCGGAGCATTATAGGCATTTGTGGCAGGTTTTCATCCCATTTATGAGCATCTTAAAATTGACATTAAATAACATGTTGTGACATTAAACCCCTCTAGGGGTTAACAGAGAGTAAATGGAATTTTACCTTATCATTTCAGCTTCGAGTTGTCATTTTTGGCCCAATAATAACCAAATTAGAATTTGCACCGATATCCTCACTTTGATAGAGGATGTCGCATGGAGGCGTTAGATGTGAGAACAATATAGACGACGAATAGAACGAGAATAATAACACGACGGAGATCGCGATCTGTTACTAGATTCTTTTGGTTATAATGTTGAGTGACAATTTTTGGGTCAAATTCTTAAATACGTCTTGTCATAAATGTGGTAATTGTTACACGTTACAAAAATAAACACTAAATTGACATAATTCTTCACAAAACATGTTCATGATGGTATCACATTTACCACATCCAAAAATAGAGGGCGTAAAAGAACTTATTCTGAGTCTCCAGTTCACATACACAAAACGAAAAACAAAGCAAAAGTAATGCGGTGCAGCCAGTCACCCGTCTATGAATTTGTAGGATGTTATTGTCTATCATAATACTGATGATTCTTTAAATCCGTTGCATTGCAGCGTAATGCAAGGAAATCTATCTAATAACCAGAGATCCGTGTGGTATCAATATAAAATGTTGTATGACGGTGATTTATGTTTCAAACTAAAAACGACAGAACTGTGTTATTTATTGAAAATCATCTGCGTCTAAATTTATAATGATTATAGTTGACAAGTTAGTGCTACTTTGTTGAGATTTACAATTAACTGCCAATGTAGTACTGCAGCGACTGTCTTTGGGGTTAACGAACATGTGTTCAGTAACAGTCTCCATATTTAATAAGATCTGTCTCAAATACATCCACTTTGATTAGTACTAAAATTACTTTGATCACTTGAGATAACACTTATCTAACAGGAGATGAGCTGTTCATAAATATGTTAACGTCGCAATTTACACAATCAAGTTTAAAAGCAAACATACGTGGCGCTTTTTTATTCTGTAGAATAAATGATTTTAATGTTTTCAAATCAACGATCAAACATTTGTGCAATAATAAACCCAGCGGGCTTCGTAAACATTGTTGCATTGCATAATGATGGTGTTAAACATAGTTATCTTAGAAAAGCAAACGCGCGATATATTTAAAAGATACAAAGAACACACTCATACATGTATTTCATTTTATCATTATGTTTTGCTCATCTTCGACACTGTGATCCTTGGCTAACTTTGTTGCGTGCACAAGAAGAGTAATATGGTTATACTGGAGCTTTAATTGTCTCATGGCTTTATTCATAGTGCAGTTATGTCCACGGCAAATTCACCGTGAGCTTTCCAGCCATAAACCCGCTTAGAAGATTAAACCGAGATATGCAGTACTAAACCATTGTAGTAATCGATTGTCCAATGCAAATCTATTACCATGTGATAATATTAATCCAATGAGCGATCGAATTGTCCGCTACGGTCGACTAATCCAATCGATAATGACGCTTTTGACATGTACCACTGACCGAGTTTTGGGGTATTTTTCACTGGTTTGCTGTCATTTACTCATCAAGGCGGTCCCCCGTTATTATAAGGACTATGCTAATGATTTAAAGATTGACATGTAGAGAATAAACCATACTTGATTGACAGAAAGTACTAAATTTGTACCTATTACGGTTTCGTGACACCCCTCTTCCAAATACGACCAAGCCAGGGCAGCCCAGTGAAGCAAAATGTGCATTGGAATAACACGGGAGTTTGGATAGATGGTAGGATTTCTTTCTCATACAAATGTATGGTTCCCCGTTATTAAAGCGTGTACCGGGTTGAAAATTCAGATATGTGGAAAAGAATAAGTAATTGAAACATAGTGCAAGTACTAAAATCATAGCTGTTATGCTTTTTGATATATGACGCTAACTAGTTCATCTAGTGCCCTGTGTTGTGTGCATACATGTAGGCAACAATAACTACATGATGTTAAGGGAAGTATGTAGGGGGGGTATAATTTGGTGTTTTCAGAACAACTGCCACCGATACCCACACACTATATATCTCCTCTAAATAAACATACCTGCACGCGCGCACCCACGTGTAATCACCTCCAAACATGGACACCGCCGTTTAGGACTATATAATTGGCCTTCTGAATCCGTACTCAATCGACATAACGAGGACGTTTTCCGCCATTTTTGTGTGTGTGAAATTTTACCAAGCAACTGCCGACGTTATATCTCACGTATGATAGAAGAAGTATTTCGCAAATGCATTACACATGCAATATCGATCATTTGTAGACCTCATTAAACCTTGTGGACGGTCATCTATTGCAGAGAGGTCCTTGATTTAAATGTGAAACAGGGGTGTGTGTGGGGGGTGTGGGGTGTGTGTGGGGGTGGGGTGTGTGTTAATCGTTTACCGGCAAACACCAAAGAAACCAAAACAAAGTCCACAGCTTCATTGTCGCTTGTCATTTTAAATAGGGAAATCTATCGCGACTAGCTAGGGTTTAATGTCAGAAATAAGAGGGAGAGCTGCTAGAATGTTCGACGGTGCCATCTGATTCTTCCTATGTTGAGATGCCAGTGTCTTTTGAGGCTGTAGATCCCGAAGTGCACATTTAAATGATTTCATGGATTACCATGCTCATTTTTTCCAAAGCATTATGTGTATTTTATTTATTAATACCCGTATTTGGAAAATATGAAAAAGAACAATATATCAAACTATAAATGAAGTTGTGCAAATCACTTGGCACACAAAATACAAACTGCCTCCGTTTACTATAAACCATGCTAACCGCCCCGGTCATTCAACCAGCGAGATCCGGGCAATTTCATCTGCCCATTTTTCTGCCAAGTTGTGTAAAACATTGGAAAATCCTATATCGTCCCTTTCCCAAAGGAAACCAATTATTTAAAGTTGCTACTCAATTTGTTGATATCATCACAATTTTTATCTATTCAGCATTCTCGCGAGGATATAAAAAGCATATCGATTTGTGCATATTTAAAGAGTAGTGGAAATGAGATAAAATATCAATATCCGATTTTACGATTTATTATATCATTCTATCACTTATTTTACAAAATGATATCAAATTTATTAACGAAGGATTTGCAACAAATATATCTACTCCTGTGTTTGTCTCCCGGGTTTGTCTACAAAAACACTAAAGTTTGTCAGCCGGCAGGAACTCTTTTAAATCTTTTACAATATATAATTTAGATACGGGTTTTATTATTTGAAGTCACAATATCAGACCAACTAGTACCTAAAATACCAACGATGCTATTTAATAGCATTCAGTTTATCCATCAAATTGAACTGGTGTCTGTATTTTTTAGAGAAAACTAATATTGCAATGCAATGACCCAGCAAACACAAAACGTTTTCGACATCATTTGCAAAAGGTTATAAAAGGTTGTCAGAAAACACTGTTGACATATTTCTTTTTGTACAAATCCAATAAAAATGAAGATGTTAAACTCACATTTTAGTGACGTTTCAACACTACACTAGTGGTTTCATCAGACTGGCAACTCATCACATCTGACTGCTTCCTTTTATAGGCAACAGGAACCGCTATAGAGGGCGTGATGAGTTGGTCAAAGATGTTGTTGAGTGAGTAGGCCCCCTCGTCCTTGTTTAGAGTGTCTTTTTCTTTTCGGCGAATCCAGATGGCTTCTTTCAGCCATCTGGTGGTCTTGTCAGCTTCTCTATCGATGACTTTTGAGTCCTCCCAATTGATGGTATGGTTTGCCGAGGCAACGTGATCGGTGATAGCTGACTTGTGAATGTCTGTAATTGATGACTTGCGGCTGGCTCGTGTGTAGGGCTTAGTTTCAAATTTCTCCACCTCATTTTGGTGTTCTTTGAGGCGAACACCGAAAGGACGGCCGGTTTCTCCGATGTAAGTGCCAGCACAGTCCCCGCAGGGGATTTCATAGATCGCCTCTGCTTTTTGTTGCGGGAGGAGTTTGTCCTTCGGGTGAACAAGCATACTGCGGATGGTACGGTGGGGTTTCATAGCAGTAGAAAAACCATGTATTTTGAAAACTCTAGAAACTCGCTCAGATAGTCCCTCTATATAGGGAACTACCACCATGCCTTTCGACTTTTCACTGTCATCGTTATTCTTTGAGTTAGACTTTGTTTTTGGAGTGGCTCTATTTTGTTTGACTTTTTTAATTGACCAATCTGGATAACCGCAGCCAGATAACGCTTCGCGGATATTGGACTCCTATTTCTGTCTGTCCACTTCCTCAGTGACTCCTGTCAAGTAGGGTTCTGACGACACCTAATTTTTGATGGAGGGGGTGGTGGAGGAGAACTGAAGGTACTGATCAGTGTGCGTTTTCTTCCTGTATATACTGAGTTTCACTGACCCGTCAGGTTTTCTTGTGATCAGAGTGTCAAGGAAGGAATAGAACCATCTTGCTCTTGCTCATAAGTAAATTTGACGCTGCCGGTAGGATCAATGGTGTTTAAATGATCAGTTAGATTGTCAACTTGTCCTTTGCGTATGATCTCTAAAACGTCATCGACGTATCTCTTCCAGAGACGTGGGCGACAGCTTTCCGGGGCTGTAGAGATAGCTTTCTGCTCAAGCCACTCCATGAAGATATTGCAAGCAAGGGGCTGAGGGGCTACCCATGGCCATGCCGAAACATTGTCGATAAATTTGACCTGAATAGCTGAAGTACGCAACCGTAGCGAGACAAAATTTAGTAAGTTCTATTATGTCATCAGTAGTGAGGAGAGTTCTATTTTGAGATCTTTGTCCTCGTTAAGTCTTTCTTTGAGTATGTGAAGGGTGAGATCAATGGGGGTACTGGTAAAAAGCGCCACCACATCATGTGAATTAAGGATCTCATCATCCTCCAGGGTGACATCTTTCAGGTCTTCCGCAAGACTTTTAGAGTTTAGAACATGGTGTTCAGATTGGCCAACGATAGGGCTTAAAATATCCGCAAGAGATTTGGCCACGTTATAACCTATGGAACCTGTAAAGTCCACTATAGGGCGAAGCGGCGTACCGTCCTTATGAATTTTGGGACTCCCATAAATTCGAGGAACATTTTCCGAGGTGGGATATAGAAATTGTTTGTCCGCTTTCTTGATTTTTTCCTCCTTCTCTAGCCTTTGCAAGATTGAAACCAGCTCTCTTTTGTGTTTTGGAGTGGGGTCTCGATCTAATTTCTCATAAGTCTTTGAGTCGCTGAGGAGGGTGGACATTTTTTGTTGGTATTCTGTTTTGTCCATGACAACCGTTGCCCGTCCTTTGTCAGCCCCCAGGACCATGATGGACTCCTCTTTTTGGAGCTGGTTAATCGCGACTCGCTCATCTTTACCGATATTTGAGGGTGGTAATTTCGCGGATTTTAAAGTTCCTACAATCTCAGCACGTAACTGTGCTGCTTCAGGTTTGGGAAGTTTCCAACACGCTCTCTCACACGCAACGATATGCTCATCAACAATGGACGAGTGAGTTAGATTATCTGGACTTACCCCGTATCCAAGGCCGCGAGCAAGCACTCTATTTTGAGCATCTGACAGTTTGTATTTGGACAGGTTTTTGACCCATCGCTTAAGTTGAGTGCCACTCAAGTCCGGTTCCGCATGAGAATTGTTCTTATTAGCATTATTATTAGCTGATTTGTCCTGTTTTTCCGCTAGCTCTTTCAACTTCCGGGTTTGACGGGCGCGGACATATTGTAATTCGTTCTCGCGAGAGTTTTCAACATGGCGCGAGATTTGAATTGACAATTCTTTGTTTACATCGCGGGACTTTAAATCGGTGTTCAGTCGGGTTTTTTCCTGCTCTAAATACCTGATTTTGTTGGAAATTACGCGAATTCTCTCATTCAACAAAGCTTTCTCTGCTTTTTTAACGATATCACGTGCTCGTACTGAATTGATCGGACATTTGAGCTTTAAACTGGTTGGAATCAGACCACTGTGTTTTGCCCGTAGTGAGAATACTCTATGGCATCTGAATCGCGATATTTTTCGTTCAGTATTTTCCAGCGATCGGAGGTCTCTCACTGCATTACGTCCGTAATTCTCTCTCAAATCTTTGAACAAGTTCATTTGGATTATTGTTAGATTTCACTGTTGACATATTTCTTTTTGTACAAATCCAATAAAAATGAAGATGTTAAACTCACATTTTAGTGACGTTTCACCACTACACTAGTGGTTTCATCAGACTGGCAACTCATCACTGCCTCTTCCTGACTCCTTCCTTTTATATTGCCTATAAAAGGAAGCAGTCAGATGTGATGAGTTGCCAGTCTGATGAAACCACTAGTGTAGTGGTGAAACGTCACTAAAATGTGAGTTTAACATCTTCATTTTTATTGATTTGTACAAAAAGAAATATGTCAACAGTGAAATCTAACAATCCAAATGAACTTGTTCAAAGAGTTGTCAGAAAACGTTTAAATGTCGGGTTATATAAAGGGTATATTAAGAGTATAAAACGTTTTCATAACCTTAAAAAACATTTTTGATAATCTACTGCTCAGCAAACAAAAATGTTTTACAGAAAACGTTTAAATGTCGGGTTATATAAAGGGTATAAAAACGTTTTAATAACATTCCAACAACATTCTTGAAAACTTGATACAAAACATTCTAAATTTTGGGGTTGAAAAAATATTTTGCGAAAAAATGTTTGCCCAAAATATTTTCAATAACGTTTTAAAAATGTTTTCATGACCTTTATATAACCCGACATTTAAATGTTATTAAAAGGTTTTGAAAAAACATTTTAAGAACATTTCTGTGTTTGCTGGGTTAAAATATTTTAACATAATGTTATTTAAGTATTGACACAATATTTGGGAAAAATTTTTGCAAAAATAGTTTACAATAACATTTTTTGAAAACATTAAAAAATATTGTTGTAGTGTGTTTTCATACAAAACGTTTTAAAACGTTATCATGACCTTTATATAACCCGACATTTTAATGTTATTAAAACGTTTTTATCTAATCCAAAAGCCAAAATATAACTTATTTAAAACGTTTTTAAAACGTTTTTGTGTTTGCTGGGGAGTGACTGTGTGATCCAAATTACTCGACAGCAACAGAGCGTAAAGTTAATAACATGTAGTGAAAGCAGAGTCCGCCAACCTTACCCTGGCGCTTCAACAACGCGTGCTCAACAGACCAAAATGTAATCCCAATTCCTAATCCGTGATGATGCTAGCAATGATGAAGAAGAAGGCGAAGGTGAGAATGAAAACGGTGACATATCTCTAAATCGGAAATTAAGACGCTGTGCTGAGTTTTAATGAATTGCATAATACCGCTGTCATACCCATGTAGGTCCATTAAAAGCTGTTAAACTCTAAAAGAATACCGTTGGCCTGTGTTATTACGCTCATTTATCCACCTATATCTAACAATAAAAAGATGCTATCACTGTGTGCTCACACTACCATTACAAGTGCATGGACCTTCGATATAATTATGAAGCAGCTGCTTAATTCCTTGGGGATACCAACTCAAACTGGTGATAGCTATTTATCCATACAAGAGCATACCTCTCATCGGTAACTAAGAAAAGATTAGAGAGGATGAAAAATGTTTGACGAGCATATGCATCATACAAGTATATTGTCTCGTCAAGTCTGATGCCCTACATTACTGGGGTGCCAATATGATTGATGAAATGGCTGTACTAGAATTATTTCATCGGACATCCGTGTCTGACATCCATATTTTGACTATTGATTAATACCATCATGAAAATATTCCAATATAAGAAAATTACAGCCGAACGAATGATATAAATAGAATGGTAATAATAAAAGGTTGCTCCTAATAGCAACTCGTGTTATTGAAAATGTAAAATAACAATCTATTTTCTAAGAAATCTGCACCGCAAAGTATGAGCTAATTTATAGCAAAATAATATTTATATCAAGTAAGATGGGTGTTCGAAAGAAAGGTGCTGAAAACCCTACTTTTACAGGCTCTTTAAAATGAAGGATATAATTATATACGTAGAAACCGTCTACGTACTGGGACATTCAGATATTTCAATTCCTGATTGTCAACTCAACGTTATATTTAGTGACGCAACACATATTCCAACGTTTCTAGAGCGAAAAACGTCGATTTCATTTTGCTTTGATTTCTTTCCAATCTACACACTAGGTGTTTTAGTGTCAACATCAATAATACATTGGAAACATCACCCTTAGGCTACTAGCTTTCAATCGTAGACAATCTGGCCCATATTGAGGAATCCACCGTAACGATTCTTCTTCATGTGGATAATGAAGGATATGCAAAGGCAAGAAACAAATTTGTGATTAATTTTTCACTTTATTGCATACATTGGATAGGTAAAAATGTGGAAAAAATTTAAAAAATGTTTCCAAGTCTCTAAAGGTGCCTCCTTCTCGAAAACAACAGTTCGCATTTTGTCAATAGTTTAAACCTTATTTCAAGAAAAAACGTCCGATTTCATCACGTGCCTGGATAGCGAAAAGTTTGTAGCCATGGTGACTCCTTTATTGAAAAAGATGTATTTTAAAAAGTTGCACTAAAAAGCTACTCAAGTCAATGTACCATTACATTATTTAAGAAATAAAGGGTGCATCATTATCCTTTACACGAAAATAATGTGTCCGAGGCAGTAAAAACGTAAATAATGGGTGAGGCGCAGCCGAACCCATTATTTAAACGTTTTTACTGCCGAGGACACATTATTTGCGTGTAAAGGATAATGCTGCACCCTTTATTTCTATTCTATTACCACAAAATAGTGCGATTTAAAGAGAAAATGTCACATTTTTTGCCAAAATATTTCAAGTTGTTTACCACAAGTTGGAGCGCCTACGCGTAGCCAAAGCCTAAGTGATAGCGAGTATTGCAGAACGCGTAACCAAGCGTAATGCTTTGCGTAGAATGCGTAACGACGCTAATATACTGCATCGCGCTTTGCTGTGCGCTGTGATGCGAGAAGAACATAAAGTTCGTTGCCCTGGCCACTTTATTGCTAATTAATGGTCTTTCACGTGACGCGTTTCAACAAATCACAGTGCGCGATTTTGAATAATGGGTCTTGGGGGTAATAGAATATATTATTTAGACCAAGGACAGAACCTAGAACTTATGTTTTATATCTCCTCTTCAATAGACAAGATATTAAACAAGTAGCATACAGACTATCGATTCTTTAGATATTATTTGACACAAACCAGAGGTTATCTTTTCGAACAATAATAATAATAATAATAATAATAATAATAATAATAATAATAATAATAATAAATATAATAATAATAATAATGATAATAATAATAATAATAATAATAATAATAATAATAATAATAATAATAATAATAATAATAATAATAATAATAATAATGATAATAATAATAATAATAATAATAATAATAGTAATGGTGATTTTTCCTTGTGGTTTTCCAATTTGGTGTGTCTGATGTGCTCTCATATACTGTGCAAACGTTGCTATCCGATTCCTTATGTCGACTTAAGAGATATTGTTAGACCACAGTGTTGTTAGACTATCAATGACATACTGCTCATGTCTAGAATAACGTAGAAGCCGAACAAAACAAACGTATCCAATATTGTATATCATGAAACCAAATTTACAGCTCGGTCAAGATAAATCTGTCACTACATTCTATTCATTGGTTGTAACGGTAAGCAACATTTCTGGGTCAAATTTAAGAAATTACTAAATACATTTTGTCATGATGTCGGTCAATATTTGTCATTGTTTCGAAAATTACATGGAGAACAATAATCACGGCGGACAAACTATGTCAAAATTAATTTCCCACGACAAGTTATATTGCTTTGAAACCTTTTATGCGCCTCGCTGTATTTTTACACTGATATAATTGTTCATCATTTTTACAATGGTATCAGATTTACCACATCCAAATATAGAGGAGGCGGAATAGAATGCTTAATTTCTTTAAACATCATTCTTTTTTAATCAGGGAAGTAAAATTGAAAAAATAAATAAAGTACAGTTAAAAAACATTGGCCGGAAAATATAATAATTCGTTGGATAAAATTTGACGTATTTGCAGAACCTCATCTTTTCATTGTTAGGATTTGCATTAATGGCTACTAAGGTCAAATACCTCAAAATAATATAGATAGGTATAATTAAATCAAAATGCAATATGGTTGTCAAATTAATCCTCAGTGACAAAATATCGTCAACTCCATTTCACATAATAACCGGCTACGTACGCAAAATGAAAACACAAATAATGGGGTTCAGATAGCCAGTCAATAGTAGCGGATTTAAACTTGTCATCAATTCAACATCTTGCTGTCTTGGCCTTCGGACCTCCCCTGTTATCTTGTCCTTCGGGCCTCTTTTTTTTTGTCAACCACAAAAACTAAACAATTAAAGCTGATTTCAGTAGTTTGGGTCCAAAGGTAAATTACGTTTAAAGGATCAAATGTAAATAAGTAGCATGGTGTTTCTCATCGGTTTTCCTACTGGGGATTTATTGTAAAAATATTGAATGTAAAAACAACAACCCACACATGAATTTCTATACAAAACCCTTATACAGTTATATCAAAGGATAGCTATGGGTTTCTTGTATCCGGTAATACCAATCATGGAAGACAGAGATATCTTCTATGTACGAATATAAGTACCAACATGCTCCAAAGTATGGCAATGTGACGTCATAATATGAGTGCGCTCTCTATAATTGGGAAATTCTACATGGGCATTTACAAAACGGCCCAAGTTAAGATTGGTTTTGGGCAAAAAATCGTACAAACGTGCGACCAACCTGGTCTCCTAACTATACTGCCGTATAGTCAATTTACATACCGTATGTCTCTAAACTGACTATATAGAGAAGTCTAGGATGACAATGTTGATGCCCTCTGTTGGTCAGCGTTACCTTCAGGTTACTATTGCTTTCTTGCCCTGCGGGGTTATTATATTTTGTCTCTCCATTAGTTGCCGTCTTCATTATGGAATCGCCGGGCTCAGCCCTGTCCTTAACGTTCTAGACTGCCCGTCACCCAATTCAGAGCCAGCCCGTCATCCATTTTATTTGTACCCCCTAATTTCCCTCATTCTTCAGAGCGCTATTGTTTCTTTGTGGCAACCTTGATCAATATTGATTTATTGAGTGCTATTGTTCTTTTACTTAATTAACTGATGTTTAATTATACTTGGTCTAAAAGGTGAAAAAGATCTTCTTTGATGCTGTGTATTATAGAGTGTTTTGAGCTAGTAAATCATTGATAATCATATTCAATCCATTGCACATGCATACTTATTCGTCATGTAACAAGTGATAATACAATTCGGTACAGTTTTTTAATAACTCTTTTCGACGTATGTTGATATAATTATCTGGTAAGCAGAACAGTGATTTAGGTTAGAAACTAAAGGTGAAAGAACTTGGTCATTTATTGAAGTTCATCTGCGTCTAAATTAATAATGATTATAGTTGACAAGTCAGTGGTACTTTGTTGAGATTAACAATTAACTATTAAAGTAGTACTGAAGTGAATGTCTTTTGGGTTAACGAACATGGGTTCGGTATCCAAAAGATCTTTCTGGAATATGTCTGGATAAGTACTAAATTTATCTTTTTTGTATCATTTGAGATAACATTTATCTAACACGAGAGGATTTGTTCATAAATATGATAACGTTATAATTTACACAATCACGTTTAAAAGCCAACATTCATGCCTTAGCTACATTCAGCAAATAATTTATTTAATGATTTCCATACTTTCAAATAACGATCAAAAATGAGAACAATAATAAACCCAACGGGCTTCGTAAACGTTCGTTGTTGCATTTGATAATAATGGTTTCAAATATAGTTATCCTAGACAAACAAAAGCGTGATATAGCATAGACCATCAAAACAAATCTTCGATGGTTTATGGATATTTTCAAAAATTGACATAATACACTCATACATGTATTTCATTCTATCATTATATTTGGCTCGTCCTCGACACTATCCTTGGTAAAATTCGTTTCGTGCACAAGAAAAGTACTATTAGTATTACACTACATGTTTGATTGTTGCATTGCTATAGGGCCCGGCTATAGGGGAAGCACGTGGGAAAATTTGACATATGTGACCGTCCACGACGAAACGCTAGTAAAGTCGGCATCTGGTCAATTTTGTTTTATTTCGTGTTTAAAAAATATATATCATAAGCTTCAAAATGATATATCATTTGACTTAAAAGGATATCCAGAAGCGGAGTTATGGTTTGTTGAACTTTGTTCCTTCAGCAAAAGCTACCTTATTTTGGTGCTACACGTGTCTATTTTTCCACATTGCTGGCAATAAATATCAAACAGTCATAATTTGCGGTCACTTCAAATCATCTCTAAGTCAACGAGGTTCAGGAATGTCCTCTTATTGTTAATTGTTGGTTATCCCGCCACTTGAACAGGATTCAACCGAAGCATACAAAACGACTAGAGATATTTATGAATTTTATACATAGGGTAAGCTTTTTATCCTCTTCAACAATAGGATTAATGATTGGTTTAAAAGATGTTTGACTGTCAAAATGAGAAACATGTCGCAAATCGAGGTACATGTGTATACAACCTTTATGCACATTTTGCACTGTAACTCAAGAATACAATTTGCCGACTTTGCGGTTTGTGATAGACGGTCACATATACTTTTGTTTCTTTTAGCACCACGACCCACACACACCATCTCCACTAAACAAACAAAAACACACACGCGCCACCCCTACTAAACCCCAAACACACAAAGTCAATGTCACTTATCTTCATTTTCGCTTGTAATTTTAAATAGAAACTGAAATTTATCACGACCGGCCCGGAGTTGCTTGAATGCTTGACAGTGCCATCTGATCCTTCCTATGTTGAGATGACTTGGTCTTTTGAGGCTCTGGATCCCGAAGTGCCCATTTAAATGTTTTCATGAATTACCATGTTCAATTGTTTATTTCCAAAGCATGTGTACTGAAGTTATGTTAACAAACGCAAATGTGAAATTCTATGGGTAACAACAATAAATAAATACCTGTATTTGGAAAGAGAACAATATGTCAAATTATATATGAAGTTGTACAAATCACTTGGCACACAAAAACAAATTGCCTCCGTTTACTCTAAACCATGCTAACAGTCCCGGTCATTCAACCAGCAAGACCTGGGCAATTGTATCTGCCAATTTATTTCAAGGTGTGTAAAACATTGAGGAATTCTATATCGTTCCTTTCCCTAAGGAAGCAAATTATTCAAAGTTGCTACTCAATTTGTTGATATCATCACAATTTGCATCTATCCAGCAGTCGGGCGAGGTAATATAAAGTATATCGATTTGTGCGCATTTAAAGAGTAGTGGAAACGAGAGAAAATATCAATATCTGTTTTCAGGATTTATTATATTATTCTATCACTTGTTTTTATAACATGATATCAATTTCATTTCAGAAAGATTTTCAGCAAACATTGTTTTCTTATCCAGTGTTTGACTCCTAGAATATATAATTTAGATGTATCGTCAGAAGTCAGAATTTCAGACCAACTAGTACCTAAAATACCAACGATGCTATTTAATAGCATTCAATTTATCCATCAAATTGGACTGGTGTCTGTATTTTTAGAGAAAGATAATATTGCAATGCAAATTACTCGACACCAATAGAGCGTAAAGTTAATAACGTAGTGAAAGTAGAGTATGCCTTCCTTACCCTGGTGCTTCAACAACGCGTGCTCGACAGACCAAAATGTAATCCCGATTCCTAATCCGTGATGATGCTAGCGCTGATGACGATGAAGATGAAGGTAAGGATGAAAACGGTGACATATATCTTAATCGGAAATTAAAACACTGTTCTGAGTTTTAATGAATTGCATAACACCGCTGTCATATCCATGTAGCTCCATTTAAAGCTATTAAACTCTAAAAGAATATTATCGTGTTATTACGCTCATTTATATATCTAACAATAAAAGGTGCTATCACTGTGGGCTCATACTATCATTACGAGTGCATGGACCTTCGATATAATTATGAAGCAGCTGCTTAATTCCTTGGGGATACCAACTCAAACTGGTGATAGCTATTTATCCATACAAGAGCATACCTCTCATCGGTAACTAAGAAAAGATTATAGAGGATCAAAAATGTTTGACGAGCATGCATCATATATTGCCTCGTCAAGTCTGATGCCCTACATTACTGGGGTGCCAACATGATTGATGAAATGGCTGTACTAGAATTATTTCATCGGAAATCCGTGTCTGACATCCATATTTTGATTATTGATTAATACCATCATGAAAATATTCCAATATAACCGAACGAACGATATAAATAGTCTGGCTATAATAAAAGGTGGCTCCTAATAGCATGTATCTCGTATTTTTGAAAATAACAATCTATTTTCTAAGAAATCTGCACCGCAAAGTATGAGCTAATTTATAACAAAATTATATTTATATCAAGTAAGATGGGTGTTCGAAAGAAAGGTGCTGAGAAACTTACTTTTACAGGCTCTTTAAAATGAAGGATGTAATTATATACGTAGGAACTTTCTACGTACTGGGACATTCAAAGTCCTATGGCAAGAGAGAAGACATCATAAAAAATGCAGATGCTGTATGGGATTGAATCGGGTACATTTCGGTGATTGGTCAAACTGGAGAAATATTACGTTATAGTTTCCTTAAAACAAATTAGTCTTATATTGCCAGCGGGGTAATAGCTCATTTATATTTTTTATACATCCAGTGAAGTTTTAGGACTTGTCTAGTATAAAACTTGCTCTGTTCATCAACAAAAGGAGTCTGTTGAGCGTGATTCTCTCGAACACTTTGTATCTGTGGCAGGGTAGTGGGATTGGTAGAGGCTGTAGTTTTTGGTAGTTGGTTCCAAGCCACACACTGTACGATCGAGATCCTCTGAGTAACCTTTCAAGTCAGCTACTTGAACCTGCGACGAAATGATACTGTGGTAGGAGTGACTACTAGTGACATGGATGCCAATGGGGTGGTTTTGTGTTCTTGGTTTTGAATCCCATATAATCTTCCTATATAGACCATCGATTTCTAATCTGTAAATGGCGATATCAGGATTATGTCCCCGCTTCCTCCAACCACTGTTAAATGAGTTAGGTACACGGTTGTTTGATGTGACCATTTGTTAAATTTTCTAACAAAACATTATATTTTGTTCAAATCTAGACCTGGACAATGCCAAAACCTATCACACTAATATAATACATATATTTCCAGCTCTTTTTTAACATAAATTTTTGTTTCTTTTTCTGCTTTTTTGTGGTATTTTTTATTCTATAAAACGTATACGTATTTGTATGCATATTAAGGGCGCTATTTACTTATATTTTAAATCTAATTTAGCCAAATTATTCCTGACATTTCGTAATTTTTTTAAATGTTCGTTATTTGTTACTCTTTTACTGATGTTTTAAATGCCATTATACCATGTTACTAGTAAAAGATGAAAACACGATTTAAGATAAATAGCGCCATCAGTGTTCACCTTTTCGTACAAATGACGTAGTTTTACATGCTATCAAACAACCGTGGGTAGCTTGGGATCATGGCTGTTGAAATCACCACCATTATAACAATAATTTACTCGAAGGGTTACTTTGTGGGTGGTGGAAGTTGAAGAGCACAGTTTTTACAAACATTTCGCTTACGTATTTCTTGTGGGTCCGCTCAAATGCCAAGGTCGTACCAGTAATCTGGGGTTAATGATCTAAATTCTCCGGTGTGTTTCTCGTAGACAGATAATATCGTGAAGAGTATCAGTTCTTGTTTATTGTAGAGAAGCCTTCGATGTTCGGAAATAAACATCTCAAAAAAAGTAATTAACCCTCCCCCCTTAAATAATGGCCATTTTTCAATAATGGTCTATTGTATTACTAATCTGTAAAATGCGTTAGAAGCAGAATTTATTTCTGCACGTTTTGATACGATAGCCTAGAAAACAATAAAACACCAGTCAATTTAATGTAGTTACCAGCAAACACAAAACGTTTTCGACATCATTCGCAAAAGGTTATAAAAGGTTGTCAGAAAACGTTTAAATGTCGGGTTATATAAAGGGTATATTAAGAGTATAAAACGTTTTCATAACCTTAAAAACATTTTTGATAATCTACTGCTCAGAAAACAAAATGTTTTACAGAAAACGTTTAAATGTCGGGTTATATAAAGGGTATAAAAACGTTTTAATAACATTCCAAAAACATTCTTGAAAACTTGTGTTATTTTGGGGTTGAAAAAATATTTGCGAAAAAATGTTTGCCCAAAATATTTTCAATAACGTTTTAAAAACGTTTTCATGACCTTTATATAACCCGACATTTAAATGTTATTAAAAGGTTTTGAAAAAACATTTTAAGAACATTTCTGTGTTTGCTGGGTTCAAACATTTTAACATAATGTTATTTAAGTATTGACACAATATTTGGCAAAATGTTTGTAAAAATAGTTTACAATAACATTTTTTGAAAACATTTAAAAATATTGTTGTAGTGTGTTTTCATACAAAACGTTTTAAAACGTTATCATGACCTTTATATAACCCGACATTTTAATGTTATTAAAACGTTTTTACCTAAACCAAACGCCAAAATATAACTTATTTAAAACGTTTTTAAAACGTTTTTGTGTTTGCTGGGTGGGTCCAGATTTGAAAGTTGCACTTACCACGTTGCTTACAACAATACAAAAACACTCAGATATCATTACACAGATTTCCTTCCATTATACTGAATACAAATCAATAGAATTTACTGCAACTTTCAAATCTTGGGTTACATTGATTTAAATGTACGCTGTGACGTCAATATTTATTCAATTGCTACAAATGAGGTGTCAAAATGTGCAGAAATAAATTTTGCTTCCAACGCATTTTACAAATTTGTAATACAATCGCCCATTTTTGAATAATGGTCATTATTTAAGGGGGGTAGTTACTTTTTTTGAGACGTTTATAAATGTCAATAGTGGAATTGGCAAGATAAACTTGATATTGGTCGCGATCGTTTGTATTGCATAACAATGGGTTTTGTAACGTATGTAGTAAGTCTTCCTGTTAAGTTTCAACTTGTTCGAGAGGTTCCGTTCAAAAGCACACACAGAACACGGAACAAATTAGCTTTGTAAATGTAAATAAAAATGTTTTACAATAAAAGCGTCTATTTTTTTATCATATTTGCTTGTATATCTGTCTATTGCTTTCCCTCTTTCTGTCTAAACTGATATTATTAAATGTTTTATGTTTTAATTGGAAGCCCAAATACAAAACGTTTTCAGCATCATTCGCGAAACGTTAGAAAAGGTTACCAGAAAAAGTTTAAATGTTGGTTTATATAAAGGACATATAAAGGGTAAAAAAACGTTTTCATACCAGTTAGCAACATTTGTTGATAACCTACTGCAAATATTCTGAAATAATGTTATTTTTAAAAGTATTTGACAAACTATTTGACAAAAAATGTTTGCAAAAAATATTTTACAATAACACTTTGAAAACATTTTTAAAATATTGCTGTAGTGTGTTTCATACAAAACTTTTTAAAACGTTTCCATTACCTTTATATAACCCGACATTTAATGTTTTTATTTAAACCAAAATCCAAAATATAACCGTTTTAAAAACATTATTGTGTTTTTGGGAGGATCCTAACCAATTTGGCAGCGATTTGTATGATATCTTTGAAGAACACGGAATAGTAATACATACAAATGTTATGTTATTTATGACATGAGTTGTCTAACAGAGCCAGTGTATAAAAAGCAATTATTTGTCATCCTTTACATGCTCCTGGAGTATTCATGTGTGTGTGTGCGTCGCTCTCTCCGATAGTCTGCTTTCTAAATTCCAAACCGTCCTAGTCCTTATAATCCAATTCCTGATTGTCAAATCAACGTTATATTTGGTGACTCAACACAAATTCCAACGTTTCTAGAGCGAGAAACGTCGATTTCATTTTGCTTTGATTTCTTTCCAATCTACACACAGGTGTTTTAGTGTCAACATCAATAATACATTGGAAAACATCCCCCTTAGGCTACTAGCTTTCAATCGTAGACAATCTGACCCATATTGAGGAATCCACCGTAATGATTCTACTTCATGTGGATAATGAAGGATATGCAAAGACAAGAAACAAATTTGTAATAATTTTCGGTTTATTGCATACATTGGAAAGTTAAAAACAGTAAGCAATATAAAAATGTTTCAAGGCATGTTAAGGGCCTCCATCTCCAAAACAACATTTCACTTGTTTTCACATTCACTATTTTGCCAATCGTCCGATTTCATCACGTGTTATTTCCACCTTGGTTGAATGAAGATTATGATACCAACGTATTACAGCAGACATGATAGAATATTTTGTTTATTTAAGGATGGCTTCCAGATTCAGATTCAAGTTTTCTTAACAACACTCATTGGTAGATATAACTACATTACATGAACATTATGAGATATTGATAAAAAAATGTTAAAAAAGTTTACTCCAAAATGCAGGTATTATAGTCAGTGGTATGTGGAGAGATGGGGATGCCACAAAAATGCAGATCGAGTACAATGGTGGCACCCATTGAATGGTTACATAATAAATCGGAGTATGATTGCTAATGCCATGTCAATTATAACAGATATTTTATTTCAAGAATTAGTTAGCCTGCAGATGGTTGTATTAGTATAATGCATTTATAGAATACAAACCAATATAATTACCGAAATCTGTGAACGCATTAATTGAGATAGACAGACAAACAAAAAGTCTAAATATTGAAGCATGAATAGGCAAACATGGCAAAGTATTCTAAGCCAACAGGAAATAGCACTTTAAATAATCCCAAGAGTCATTAGTCCGAAAGCCAAATAACTTACTTATAAAAACTAATCCTTACCCTAATCCTAAATCTATATTCACCCTAGCCTTAACCTATAACCAATACCATGGTCTTAAAGGCCCATATAAAAATAACAGATGTGGAAATAGGAGTATAAACTGACCAGTAGATACCAGTTGTAGTCCAACTAATTCATGGCATATTAGATGGCCTAGGGGAAGGTTGGCCCATATTTGCAAGACTATTCTTGCCTTCAAGGTGAAACAAACCTACTCATGTTACCCTCTGGCCATGGGCTGGCCTGGTGTCATATCTTACCCAGGGAAAGATGACATTCCAATATTGGCCTTTAAGGGATGGGACCATTTTTAAGCGATCTACAAAAAGTTTTTTGATACGTTCTTTGATTTCTAAAAAAGTAAAAATCGCAGTTTAACAAATAACGGTTAAAATGAAAGCCATTATTGGGGGGCTAATTATTGTATCAATTTGAAAGGCCTGACACCAATATAAACATTCTATAAAACGTATACGTATTTGTATGCATATTAAGGGCGCTATTTACTTATATTTTAAATCTAATTTAGCCAAATTATTCCTAACATTTCGTAATTTTTTTAAATGTTCGTTATTTGTTACTCTTTTACTGATGTTTTAAATGCCATTATACCATGTTACTAGTAAAAGATGAAAACACGATTTAAGATAAATAGCGCCATCAGTGTTCACCTTTTCGTACAAATGACGTAGTTTTACATGCTATCAAACAACCGTGGGTAGCTTGGGATCATGGCTGTTGAAATCACCACCATTATAACAATAATTTACTCGAAGGGTTACTTTGTGGGTGGTGGAAGTTGAAGAGCACAGTTTTTACAAACATTTCGCTTACGTATTTCTTGTGGGTCCGCTCAAATGCCAAGGTCGTACCAGTAATCTGGGGTTAATGATCTAAATTCTCCGGTGTGTTTCTCGTAGACAGATAATATCGTGAAGAGTATCAGTTCTTGTTTATTGTAGAGAAGCCTTCGATGTTCGGAAATAAACATCTCAAAAAAAGTAATTAACCCTCCCCCCTTAAATAATGGCCATTTTTCAATAATGGTCTATTGTATTACTAATCTGTAAAATGCGTTAGAAGCAGAATTTATTTCTGCACGTTTTGATACGATAGCCTAGAAAACAATAAAACACCAGTCAATTTAATGTAGTTACCCAGCAAACACAAAACGTTTTCGACATCATTCGCAAAAGGTTATAAAAGGTTGTCAGAAAACGTTTAAATGTCGGGTTATATAAAGGGTATATTAAGAGTATAAAACGTTTTCATAACCTTAAAAAACATTTTTGATAATCTACTGCTCAGAAAACAAAAATGTTTTACAGAAAACGTTTAAATGTCGGGTTATATAAAGGGTATAAAAACGTTTTAATAACATTCCAAAAACATTCTCGAAAACTTGTGTTATTTTGGGGTTGAAAAAATATTTGCGAAAAAATGTTTGCCCAAAATATTTTCAATAACGTTTTAAAACGTTTTCATGACCTTTATATAACCCGACATTTAAATGTTATTAAAAGGTTTTGAAAAAACATTTTAAGAACATTTCTGTGTTTGCTGGGTTCAAACATTTTAACATAATGTTATTTAAGTATTGACACAATATTTGGCAAAAATGTTTGTAAAAATAGTTTACAATAACATTTTTTGAAAACATTTAAAAATATTGTTGTAGTGTGTTTTCATACAAAACGTTTTAAAACGTTATCATGACCTTTATATAACCCGACATTTTAATGTTATTAAAACGTTTTACCTAAACCAAACGCCAAAATATAACTTATTTAAAACGTTTTTAAAACGTTTTTGTGTTTGCTGGGTAGGTCCAGATTTGAAAGTTGCACTTACCACGTTGCTTACAACAATACAAAAACACTCAGATATCATTACACAGATTTCCTTCCATTATACTGAATACAAATCAATAGAATTTACTGCAACTTTCAAATCTTGGGTTACATTGATTTAAATGTACGCTGTGACGTCAATATTTATTCAATTGCTACAAATGAGGTGTCAAAATGTGCAGAAATAAATTTTGCTTCCAACGCATTTTACAGATTTGTAATACAATCGCCCATTTTTGAATAATGGTCATTATTTAAGGGGGGTAGTTACTTTTTTTGAGACGTTTATAAATGTCAATAGTGGAATTGGCAAGATAAACTTGATATTGGTCGCGATCGTTTGTATTGCATAACAATGGGTTTTGTAACGTATGTAGTAAGTCTTCCTGTTAAGTTTCAACTTGTTCGAGAGGTTCCGTTCAAAAGCACACACAGAACACGGAACAAATTAGCTTTGTAAATGTAAATAAAATGTTTTACAATAAAAGCGTCTATTTTTTTATCATATTTGCTTGTATATCTGTCTATTGCTTTCCCTCTTTCTGTCTAAACTGATATTATTAAATGTTTTATGTTTTAATTGGAAGCCCAAATACAAAACGTTTTCAGCATCATTCGCGAAACGTTAGAAAAGGTTACCAGAAAAAGTTTAAATGTTGGTTTATATAAAGGAAATAAAAAGAGTAAAAAAACGTTTTCATACCAGTTAGCAACATTTGTTGATAACCTACTGCAAATATTCTGAAATAATGTTATTTTTAAAAGTATTTGACAAACTATTTGACAAAAAAAAAAAAAAAAAAATATTTTACAATAACACTTTGAAAACATTTTTAAAATATTGCTGTAGTGTGTTTCATACAAAACTTTTTAAAACGTTTCCATTACCTTTATATAACCCGACATTTAATGTTTTTATTTAAACCAAAATCCAAAATATAACCGTTTTAAAAACATTATTGTGTTTTTGGGAGGATCCTAACCAATTTGGCAGCGATTTGTATGATATCTTTGAAGAACACGGAATAGTAATACATACAAATGTTATGTTATTTATGACATGAGTTGTCTAACAGAGCCAGTGTATAAAAAGCAATTATTTGTCATCCTTTACATGCTCCTGGAGTATTCATGTGTGTGTGTGTGCGTCGCTCTCTCCGATAGTCTGCTTTCTAAATTCCAAACCGTCCTAGTCCTTATAATCCAATTCCTGATTGTCAAATCAACGTTATATTTGGTGACTCAACACAAATTCCAACGTTTCTAGAGCGAGAAACGTCGATTTCATTTTGCTTTGATTTCTTTCCAATCTACACACAGGTGTTTTAGTGTCAACATCAATAATACATTGGAAAACATCCCCCTTAGGCTACTAGCTTTCAATCGTAGACAATCTGACCCATATTGAGGAATCCACCGTAATGATTCTACTTCATGTGGATAATGAAGGATATGCAAAGACAAGAAACAAATTTGTAATAATTTTCGGTTTATTGCATACATTGGAAAGTTAAAAATAGTAAGCAATATAAAAATGTTTCAAGGTATCTTAAGGGGCCTCCATCTCCAAAACAACATTTCACTTGTTTTCACATTCACTATTTTGCCAATCGTCCGATTTCATCACGTGTTATTTCCACCTTGGTTGAATGAAGATTATGATACCAACGTATTACAGCAGACATGATAGAATATTTTGTTTATTTAAGGATGGCTTCCAGATTCAGATTCAAGTTTTCTTAACAACACTCATTGGTAGATATAACTACATTACATGAACATTATGAGATATTGATAAAAAATGTTTAAAAGTTTACTCCAAAATGCAGGTATTATAGTCAGTGGTATGTGGAGAGATGGGGATGCCACAAAAATGCAGATCGAGTACAATGGTGGCACCCATTGAATGGTTACATAATGAATCGGAGTATGATTGCTAATGCCATGTCAATTATAACAGATATTTTATTTCAAGAATTAGTTAGCCTGCAGATGGTTGTATTAGTATAATGCATTTATAGAATACAAACCAATATAATTACCGAAATCTGTGAACGCATTAATTGAGATAGACAGACAAACAAAAAGTCTAAATATTGAAGCATGAATAGGCAAACATGGCAAAGTATTCTAAGCCAACAGGAAATAGCACTTTAAATAATCCCAAGAGTCATTAGTCCGAAAGCCAAATAACTTACTTATAAAAACTAATCCTTACCCTAATCCTAAATCTATATTCACCCTAGCCTTAACCTATAACCAATACCATGGTCTTAAAGGCCCATATAAAAATAACAGATGTGGAAATAGGAGTATAAACTGACCAGTAGATACCAGTTGTAGTCCAACTAATTCATGGCATATTAGATGGCCTAGGGGAAGGTTGGCCCATATTTGCAAGACTATTCTTGCCTTCAAGGTGAAACAAACCTACTCATGTTACCCTCTGGCCATGGGCTGGCCTGGTGTCATATCTTACCCAGGGAAAGATGACATTCCAATATTGGCCTTTAAGGGATGGGACCATTTTTAAGCGATCTACAAAAAGTTTTTTGATACGTTCTTTGATTTCTAAAAAAAGTAAAAATCGCAGTTTAACAAATAACGGTTAAAATGAAAGCCATTATTGGGGGCTAATTATTGTATCAATTTGAAAGGCCTGACACCAATATAAACATTTGTTTCGGTGACCCAAGTTCATAGTCACAAACGCTCACGCACTTTTTACAGATGGCCTAGAATTGCATATTTCGGTTTCAGCGATTGCCCGAAAAAAGGTTGTATGTTTTTGAAAAGCGTTTCAGCTTGGAATGTAGATAGTTATTGTTAATATTACTGTTCGCGATTTTTATTTATGCACTCTTTAGCCGACAATTTTCAATGCATTTTACACGATAGAAATGTCGCTTGCATAAATACCGATATTTTTAACAGTATCGGGTTTTTTAACCAAAATACCTTCCACATTAGTTCCCAAGAATTGGATGAAACCATAGATACCATATCAGACTGCGGATAGATTTTAAACTAGAATTAAAAGAATCAGCGTAGGCCCTCTCAAAATTTAGTTTCGAGATATATCGCCTTGTACAATTTTGGACAGCTTTTTGGCTGTTTTTTATAACAAGGAAATGTTTTACTTACCCCAAACTTCTCACGTAGTCCTTACTCAATGTCCGTTGCTGTTTGGTATTATTCCAGTAATCCGATTTTAGTTATTTAATTACATTTTAGCACAAGTTTGCACACCGAACGGTGTGCTATATTCCCAAAACTGTTAATGGCGTCCGATGGCGTCAGGCTCGCCTTATTTCAAACCAAGTCGTAGATGTGTGGCACTAAATTCACGGTTTTTATATTGGCAATTCAAACCTACGACAGATTTGGTGGTTTGCGATAGGCGATACCATTTTCCACGATTTTATGATATCCAGCTATAGGCCTAGTATTTCATTTGAATACACTGAACATGGACATGATGAAGCTAAATCTCTACAGCCATCATGCACTGATCATTATTTTGCAGACCCGGCCTTTCGCATCGGTTCCACATGGGTAGTCCTAAGCACCACATTAGATAATGTTAACAAAAAATATTTATAAAATATGCAGGGCCGGATTTACCATTGGGTCAGATGGACCAGGGCCCAGGGCCCCCGAAATCTGGGGGCCCCAATTTGGCATGTGCATGTTTCTTTTTAGCCCGAATACCCCATATTTTGCACCAAAATAGGCTAACATTGCAAATTTTACGCGCTTCGCGCCCACTGGCCTTTTATAATTATAACAAAATTCACCTTCATTTTGGGCTAAAATTGTCTGAAATCGAAATGTTTCTCGCGCTTCTTGCGCAAATGTCTTAGTAAAACCCATCTTATTGTAGGCCCTTATTTGTAAACCAAAACTTGGTCACTTGAGTGCACATGCCTTCCCCACGGTGAGTTTGGGGGCCTCCGAATTTTGGCCTGGCACAGAAAAAAAAAAAAAGGTAAATCCGGCCCTGAAAATATATATACAAAATTAAATTCATGTTAGATTTATATAGCGCTATGAATCAACTAAGCCGGTTGCAGCCGAACACGGCGCACACCTATCCGCTGCTAAGATTGTAACATCATCACCAATATTATTACAATATGGAATTTTGAGCGCTATGAATGAGCAAGAGCCGACTCCTGTGTGAAATCTGCTATGGGAGATTTGATGATCATATCTAGAGCAACACCTGTGTTGATTCAATTCAATGCCTCTCTTTTATCTATTGACCTCAAATAAAAGGATTCGAACCATTATAAATAGCGTCCCTGACCTAATGTGACACATATTTAATGAGGCGAAAAGGGATTGGTCTGAAATATATGCTTGACTGAACTCAATACGATCAGTACACTGTCCTATGCCTTATTGTGATGAGGCGGGAGTTTTAAAACACGGCCCCTGAACATAACATAAAGCCCGAACATATTTCCAGACAAGGAACAATAGCCATAATACAGACAAACTGTCTGGCAATGACGTCACAATAGTCTATAGTATGATCAGTACAAAAAAGTCTGTGATCGTCTACAGTACAGTATAATCAGTACTAAAAGTCCAGAGCGATTTTTCATTTATTTTCTAAAATTAAAAGAACCACTTTTCAGCGGGAATTTTTGTAAGTTGCACAGCTGAAGTTGTGAAAGGGTTGAAAGACTACAATATTACGGCATAAACAAGAATATGTTTGTTTGGTCTTTATTCCTATAGGCACATCCCTTAAACTCAAACCTAATATAATAATATTGTAGATATTTTACTATTTCAGCATGTAATCTGAACTCAACACACAGACGTATATCTTGTTCAGTCACAAAGCAAAAAAGCTCCCTAATTTATAGTACCGTACAATCCCTGAAACTTGTATGAGCACATGTCACGAGTGTGTAATATTTTGTTTACTCTTTAACACCTTTCCTTTCCAGCATCTTAAGTCCCAGGTGCTTTTACACTTGCCATAGCAGCTTTTGGTGTTGGTATTTCAATTCGATTTAAACTTACATTCATTCTTCTTTTGTGTATTACAGCTAGTTTCTTAATCAAACCCATGGTGATTTATAATTGCCCATCGTAATTATCAACCTAGTAAATCTTACTTATCACAGTGTATCAACTACGATTAAACGTAAAATCCACTCCTTGAGATTAATTTACGTAGGGCTTGTTTACATTAGCATTTTTTAATATAAACAAAAAATGGACCAAGCTTGGTCAAATGTGGGTTAAAGTTAAAGTATGACAAAAGAACATTTCAACACTTTTAGTGGCCGGGTGTCACTATGTAACCAGCATTTGGTTTTCAATATTGCGCGTAAACGCGTAAATTTTAAGTGTCTGTAATTGACTAACTCTATAAGCCGGCTATATCAAAACAACATATTAAAATCACATTTTGAGGTAATAAGATTGTAAATTATTTTCAAACGAACAAGCACCAAATGCAGGTGTAACATTTATGCTTAAGCATAAAAATTCTTCTGGTTTAATATCTGACATTCATCAAGTTCTTTGCCCGCGCGTCAAAACGCATGACTTGATTTGGCGACGGTCTACGCGAGTCATTGTACACATTGCAATGTGTAAAAGAAGAAGTATGACATTCAAAACTCAACACTAATTCGTAATGTTCGATTAAAAATACTGTACAAAATATAACAAGTATGAAGTGAGAGCGCCCTCTCTTTCGTATTATTGAATCTTTTGTGCGCACAAAGGTCATTGTGCATCGGGTCAAAAGTATCTCTGCCCCTATTATGATTATTACAATAGGACTTACGTAATGGGCTTACCGCGGGCTCATTCCTCTGTTATCTTTATGTTTTCATATAGACGAATCCAACGAGCCAAGTCATGGTCAGGATTTGGTCGGCCATTACTGGGTCCCCGCAGCACCAAACTGGTATTGCGAATGCCCAATTGTGGCGCTTAAAAATCGATCTAAGATTCGTTTATGTTGTAAACTGTCATCATTCTTTTGTCTACGTGTAACACGGGTAATAGAATGCAGTTTAAAATAACCTCCAAGGCCGCATCATTTCAACACATTTTAAGTGAGATAGAGCCGACGGGTACCCAGCTATGGCTGCCATTCAGGTGTAGGAATGCGTATATTGGATTCGTCTATATAAGCATTGGTATTACAACAAGGTCACATAGGAATATGTGTGATGATTACCGCTACTGATGTCAATACTGGGGACATTTGGTATATCTTCAGGTGATAAATAACAGCTCAGTATTTAAATATTGACGTGTTGTTTGTCTTTTATTCGTATGTCCCCCAATACATTTCAGAGTTCAGGCAAGGACAAAATTTTTGAGGCTCAATCAAAGCATAAAACTGAGGTAGGTGTTCAGTAATACATGACAGTTCTGGCTCGTTAAGTTTATTATTTGGACCAAGGCAGAACCTTGAGCCCCATTTGAGTTCAGTCGGCGTAGATATCTCATCTCCAATAAACATGATATTAAACCAGTAGCCTACAGACTATGAATTATTTAGATATTATTTGACGCAAATCAGTGGTTATCCTTTCGCTTGACACAAGAGTCGTGCTAAGATGAATATTGGTTACACGGTTTCTATGCTGTGGATCTACGTACATACGAGTCATTATAACGTAAGTATACCTATCTTTGATCTCGATCGAATTTAGAGACGAACAAAAGTTTTATCTATCAATCACATTCACATTTGTACGATTTATTCAACAGGGATTCAACAGTTTCCTTCACCGGAGGTGAAATGGTATTTCGTTACAAATAGTAATAGTAACGTCGGTTGTAACACAAAGTGGCGTACGTGAAGGACAAAATACGTTTCCGAGCAAAAGGATATGAAGGATATGCTACTAGTAACGGAGTCGATACTCATTCATCTCTCAGTGGTCCAATTCCATTTGGACCACTATTAGCGTCATAGGGGTACGGGGCACGATTTAAAAATTTAGAAAATCCCAACATGGTCAGTGACAAAATATCCCAACTCTATTTCACATAAACGGTTACGGCACAAAATGAAAACATAAATAATGCGGTACAGATACCCAGTTGGTGGCGGATTTAACCTGCTAACAAGTCAGCTTCGGCGCCCCCTGCTATCTTGGTCTTCGGGCCCACATGCTATCTTGGCCTTCGAACCCCGTCTTGTTCTTAAATCCAACATCCCATTTTGTGTATGGAGAGTCGTATACTCTCCTTCAAACGTGAGATTCATTGGTTAATTCTGTTCCAATGTTGTTCTAAATTAGAAGCGATGATTCGATGAATTTGATAAATAAATGAAAGTAGTTTGACATTTCAATCAGATTATACAGGGTGTCCCAAAAAAAAGAGGCCCCTCATTGCGCCCTCTTTTTCTCCTATTTCTGAAAGAGTGATCAAATATATTTTGGTATGTAAAGAAACCTTGAGTCGTTAGCTTTAATAAACCAAAACAATTTTATCAATCGCTTCACAACTTTTGAAGATATTCTCTTTTAAAGAAATGTACCCGTTTTTCACTCTGTCCACGGAGAAGGTTTGGCTACTTCAAAGATTGAAAAGGAGTACACATACCATGCATGAATATCAAACATTCCTCAATGATAACTTTATTAAATAACTTTATTTATGGAATGGGCCGTACCAGCGGGTTTATGGGCAATGTATTTTGTTAATAGTGTCATTAATTTGTGGGTAAAATGAATGCCGAATGGGACTTCCTTTGCTTTACTAGCAATTACTTATTTTTGCTTGGTTATTTATGCCTTTTTGCTTTATTATGCTTCTTACTTTCTTAACTTTGTTGTTTCTTGATTTCTTTTTTTATTTACAACATAAGTCATTTCTCTTTTTAGGATAAAAGGTAACCCTAAAAGGCTGTTTGATTTGTCTTTGGTTCTTCTGAACTGAGTTTACTGTGCTGCTCTGCCCTCTACCTGGTTGCCTCCTTGGTGAATACAGGTTTCAGCCCTGGTCCTCATTGCATCAATTGCGTTGCGTACCATCCTTTTGCGCCGGATACTTGCGACTGCATTCAGTATTACGTTTGCAAAGATCTTAGATTTTGCCACAAAGGAAAAAAAAGTGGTGTGAGGTCTGGTGGTTGTGCAGGCCACTCCACAGCATGGGCCATCCCAAACACTCTGTTTGATATCCGTGGACAGAGTGAAAAACGGGTACTTTTATTTAAAAGAGCATATCTTCAAAAGTTGTGAGCCGATTGAAATAATTGTTTTGGTTTATTAAAGCTAACGAATAAAGGTTTCTTTACATACCAAAATATATTTAATCAACTTTTCAGAAATAGGCGAAAAAGAGGGCGCAATGAGGGGCCTCTTTTTATTGGGACACCCTGTATTTGTCAAACATTCTGTTTGCCCTCTGTTTGCTAATACTGTGGTCTATTGACAATCTGAAGTACGCAATTGACATACGATTTCCCAATCTCCCAAATGGTTATCTCCCAAAATAGTGCTCAAAAAATAGCCATCAAGGTTGCCCCGCAGGGCTAAAAAGAAACAAGCGATCAAGTTTACTCTATAAATTTGCACCCGATAGAGTGTAGGGCCTGAAGAATGAGGGGATTAAGGGGTAAAAGTAAAAAATATAAAATGTATAAATTGGGTGATGCGGTTACGCATCTAACTTGCTTTCCTGCCCTGCTGGGCCATTATATATTGGAACTCCATTATAGTTACAAGTCCTCATGATGGGCTTGCGGCTTTGATGTCTTTAAGCCATGAAGGGCTGGGGGCCAGTATCAACAAAAACATCAAGGCCCGTTAGGATTGAGTCCGGAAACCCCCATAGTGAGGATTTGCAACTAATGGGGTTCCAATATAATAATGGCCCCGCAGGGCAATAAAACAAAATCATGCGTAACCTTAATATAACGTTGACCAACAGAGGGCGTCAATATAGTCATCCTCAACTGTACTATATAGTCAGTTTAGATCCATATGTAAACTAACTATATACGGCAATTAAATTAGGAGACCAAACTGGTGTATCAGATTAATTATCAGAGATTTTCAAACCTTAAAAATTATTTGTTCAACTACTACGAATAAACAAGGATCATAAAATGCAAATCTGATCATAATTGTCTCATTCTTATTTCAAAAATATTGCGAGTATCTGAATTTGAAAGTGTAAATCACACAGTGTCAACTGCTTGAGCCATGATTTCAGAATTCAAGAGCCTCGCCCTTGCAATAGTAAAGTATTGACACACTTTTAAGTATCCTTCTTTCATTTTGTATTTACCAGATTCCATTCACGTCTACCACTTGCTTGGTTCATTATTACATCTTGCTTAATTAACATGTTTAATTATGCAATTCGGTACCGTTTGTTTTTAAACTCTTTTTGACGTATAGTGCCATGGATCCCGGCTGCTATGTTCTGGTAAGCAGAACAGTAATTTAGGTTAGAAACTAAAAGCGAAAGAACTTGGTCATTTATTAAAATTAAACAGCGTTTAAATGTATAATGATTATAGTTGACAAGTTAGTGATACTTTGTTGGGATATACAATTAACTGCAAATATAGTACTATAGCGACTGTCTTTGGGGTTAACGAACATGGGTTCAGTCTCCATATTTAATAAGATCTGTCTGGAATACGTCCCCTTTGATTAATACTAAAATTACTTTGATCACTTGAGATAACACTTATCTAACAGGAGATGAGTTGTTCATAAATATTTTAACGTTACAATTTACACAATCAAGTTTAAAAGCAAACATTCATGCCTTATCTACATTCAACAAATAATTTTTCTAATGATTTCAATGTTTTCAAATTAACGATCAAAATTGAGAACAATAATAAAAGCTAATAAACCCAACGGGCTTCGTAAACGTTCGTTATTGCATTTGATAATAATGGTTTCAAATATAGTTAAACAAAAGCAATATATCATACCCAATCAAAACATACTGTATGTTCGATGGTCTATGGATAAATTCAGAAATTTAAATAATTCACTCATCCTCGACACTATGATCCTTGGGTAACATCGTTTCGACCACATGCACAAGTAAAGTTGTATTGCACTACATATTTGATTGTCGCATTGCTATAGGGGAAGCACGTGTTGAAGTTTGATATTTACTTTTGTCTATTTGGAGCACCACGACCCACATTGTAAATACATAAGGAAAACTATCGCGACTGGCCAGGAGTTAACGTCAGAAATAGAGGGAGGACTCATAGAATCCTCGATGATGTCATTTGATCTTTAACATGTTTAAATCATTAGATGACTTTTTGTATTATTTAACAAAATTTTAACTATGTCTGTTCGAGAAAGAAATGACGATACCAAGATTTTAGCATCCTCATTTTTGGATATGGTTCAATAGATATGCGCGAAAAAATTGGGGTTTTTTTTCAAAAATTCTGTTGATCCGAATATTGATTTGGTGAATTATATATATTTGTATGTGTTGCAGTGAACCATATGCCACTAGAAAGATTGCGATGTTCCATGCGTGTTGCGTGGACCGCGCGTTTATACGGCGTTCAAAACTATTGCTAGTCTCAGTTCCAATGTTGATTGTGCTCCTTCGTCAGAAAGGAGAATAAGGCGGCTAGAACAAAGACTGACATCTGATCTGGTCACAAGAGGGCTAAGCACTTGAAATATTTGGTCCACGTGCCGAGTATGAGCATCGCAATCTCTGTTGTAATTTACATCCATCGACAGACAGAACATACAATATTGTGTAGTTTTATTCAGAGTGTAGAGAACAATATATAATATTTCAAATTTTGAATGAAGTTTAATAAAATAGCTTGACACACAAAATACAATCTGCCTCTAATTACTAACCATGCAAACCGCCCCGGTCATTCAACCAGCGGCACCCGGGCAATTTTATGTGTTAATTTATTTAAAGTTGTGTAAAACATTGAGAAATTCTATATTGTTCCTTTCCCAAAGGAAGAAAATTATTAAAACTTGCTACTCAATTTGTTGATATCATCGCATTTTCGATATATTCAGCAGTCTCGCGAGGATATGAAAAGCATATCGATTTGTACACATTTTAAGAGTAGTGAAAATGAGAAAACATATCAATATCAGATTTCACGATTTATTATATATATATATTGTTCTATCACATGGTTGTAGAAATAGATATCAACTTACTTTCTGAAAGACTTACAGCCACAACGTAAAAGGTTTCACCTCATGTGTTTGTCTCCCGGGGTTTTCTATGAAAATTAAACAGTTTTAGTGAGCCAGCAGGAAATCTTTTAAATGCTATTGAATAAATCAAGTAACGTGTTTAAACGTTTATTAAAATATTATTTTAAAGTCACGTGTACCTACCAGTACCTAAAACATCAACAATCCCAGTTATTCAAGTGCAGGTAATTCCTAGTTAATCCATCTAATGGAACTCGTGGTGCGTATAGACGAATCCAATTTCACGCATTCCTACACCTCAATAGCAGCCATAGCTGGGTCCCCCCTTAGGTCTATCTCACCTAAAATGTGAAATGATGTGGCCTTGGCGGGGATATTAAACTGCATTCCATCACCCGTGTTACACGTAGTCAAAAGAATGATGAAAGTTTACAACACAATACAATTCCACATCGATTTTAAGCGGATTTAATCCACCTAATTGGGCAGTAACAACACCCAGTTTGGTGCAGACGGGACCGAGTAATGGCCGACTGAATTCTGACAATCACTTGGCTCGTTGGATTCGTCTATATCTTACAGTACGATAATATTGCAATGCATGCAATGATTGTGCGATCCTAGACAGCAACAGAGTGTCCGTCTACACAGGTGGTGTACGACGTGCAGTCCCTAAATTCAATAAATTTTCATCGTCAACCGTGTAATTGAATGGGATTATTTTGAAATTTTAAAACGCTTGAAATATCACAAACAAATAGGCCTATGTTGATAAATAATATAATTACAAGCTAAAACCGTTGGGGTTCGATAATGAACCCCACAAACAAGTACATGGAAAATGCCATACGGCCGGGCGGTTTCACGAGTTGCCGGCTCGATCATGTCATCCGCCGCCTGCGTCTACATTACCATGGTGCTTCAACAACGCATGCGCGACCGACCAATTGGTAATCCCGATTCCTAATCCGTGGTAATTCTAGCGATAATGATGAAGATGAAGGTGAGAATGAAATCGATCATATATCTGTAAATGGATATCGGGAATTAAGACTGCAGCGGTGAGTTGTAATGAATTGCATAACACTACCATAGATCATGTATTGGACGCAATTCATTAAAGAATTAAACGCCTGTGCTATTTTATCACCTATGCCTGGCAATAAAAAGGTGCTATCATTGTGGGCTCACACTATCAATACAAGTGCATGGACCTTAAATATAATTATGAAGCAGCTGCGTAATTCCTTGGGGATGCTACCTCAAATTGATGATAGCTACTTATCCATACAAGTACATGCTGCTCATGAGTAACGAAAAACATGGTTTAGGAGGCTGCAAAAAATGTTTAACGAACATAATGCATCGTAGATAGTTATATTGCGGCCTGACGTCCTGGAGTGCGAACAGGATTGATGACATTGATGTTTTCTATTTGTCGTCATATTTGATTGACTCTCTCTATCTGTTTGCAATATCTCTCTTTCCTTCCCCTCCCTCCTCTCTCTCTCTCTCTATCTCTCTCTCTCTCTCTCTCTCTCTCTCTCTCTCTCTCTCTCTCTCTCTCCCAATTTCAACTCCCAAATGTCACACTAACATTATATTTAGTGACTCAACACAAATTCCAACGTTTCTAGAGCGAGAGACGTCGATTTCATTTTGCTTTGATTACTTTCTAATCTACGCACAGGTGTTTTAGTGTCAACATCAATAATACAAAGGAAAACATCCACCTTAGGCTACAAACCTTCAATCTAAGACATTCTAACCCATATTGATGAATCCAGCGTAATGATTCTTGTTCATGTGGATAATGAAGGAAATGCCATAGAAAGTAACACACTTGTAATTATTTTTGGCATGAGTTTGAAATGTGGCAAAATTAAAGAAAAATGTTTCTTCTTTAGCCTACTTCAATTCACTGCTATTTGCTCTGCCAAGCAATGCCGTTTGTGCTGTTAATTTACCCATCCATCTCCTGTATCGACTCCCCGCCTTCTTCTGGTTAGGTGTGGGAGTCCAATCTGTGTGTTCATCTGTTGTCATGTCTCTTGGCCAGGTGCCAGCCCACATTCATTTCTTTGATTTGATGTACAACATAATATACATATACATACATATAATAAAACAATTTTGGCTAAATAATATTCAGCATTTAGTAACTAGTAGTTTCACGCCTCACGGCGATCGTCAGACTATTGCGCTGTTGTTGTTATGATAATTGGAATTAGGCCTACTTCTTTTAAGGTTCCAAACATGTTTTGAAAGTTCAGTTTCTTTTTCATATTTCTCGTGTCTGAAGGACTTCGTATGGTTACGGACTCGATCTTTGAACGGTCCTCCTGAAAGTCCTATTTCCAGTAGGCCTAATTCCAATTATGAAATTATCTGGGAAATAGTTAAACAATCAAACACTATGAGACGAGAATCCGGTCAATGCAATCTTTGTCTAGAAGAAAAACTTTATATTCTAAAAATGTCTGAAGAAACCCTCTTAAACAAAAAATCCGAACTTATCTCAAAATGTCGCCACGCAAGAAAAAAGAAGTAGGCGTAATTAAGTTGTTGTTTTGATTTTTGATTTGCGGTGCCATTAAATTTTCGCACGAAATTCACATCTATTTCGCGTAGGCCTATCCGCGTGGGTCGACTTTGCGTATGTTTCATATCCACGCGTCTTTATGCGTAGGCCTATCCGCGTAGGCCTACTTTGCGTATATTTTTTCGGTTCCGTAATCAAGGATCATAACAACAACAGCGCAATAGTCTGACGATCGCCGTGAGGCGTGAAACTACTAGTTACTAAATGCTGAATATTATTTAGCCAAAATTGTTTTATTAAATTAGCTCTACCTTGTTAAAAATTGGTATTGAGCACTGTGAAACGACTATCGAGTGACTATTTATGTTATACATACATATACATACACAATTCTTTTATAAAGCGCCGTTTCATCTAGATCACAGCGCATAAACAAATTCAAAGCAAAAATTCAACTTTTTGGGAAAAGATATGACTTCAGTAATTTCTTGAAGACTGGCAATGAGTTTGCAGTACGGATGGTGATGGGTAAATTGTTCCACAGTCCAGGAGCAGCCAGAGAAAAAGCTTTATTTGCGGCAGAGTGGAGAGACTTGGCATTTAATTTATGTACAGTAAGCCGAGTTGTATCTGAAGCAGAGCGAAGTCCGGTACGTGATTGATGGTAAGGTGTGAAACAAGAAGCTAGAAACCTGGAGCATGTCCATTTAAGCATTTAAACACATATAGCAGTACTTTGAAATGAATGCGTTCTTTCACAGGGAGCCAGTGGAGTTGCTTTAAAAATGGAGTCGCATGATCGCGTTTTGATGCAGAAAAAATGAGTTACACTCCTGAATTCTGTCTTAATTATGTATATGTTATCCTGTCCTTCTTTGTTACACCTATCCACATTTCACAGCCCGTTCTGTCAACCGAGTTTCCTCGGTTTCATTGTTGAGAGTGATCTTCTATTGCTCTTTTTGTGGTACAAAAAGTCAACTGTTGATGATATAAAATTTTGCTAATAATCATTCTAAATGCTCTATGGGTAGTACAAGAAAGCAAGATTTTAATGAAGTTCAAGGTTTCTACATAGGTTTTAACTCCTCCTCCAATTTTGTCTAAAGCAATATTCATATTTAAATGCATTGTATGGGCACGGTTGCAATAGTTTAAATAAATCCATTGATTTACAAGCCAACTTTTGCAAAAAACTACAAAAGTTTGTCTCTACAAACTCTGAAGTGGTAAATAAATTAAACATTTACTGGATGACATCGCTCGTTGCTTTTACAAAAAAAAGTAAAAACTACTTCAGACATTAAACTGAGCGCATTGACTCGCTCGATCAATACAATGATGAAAATGACAGCTGAAATAGGAGAACTTGATACCTCCAGATTATTCTCTGACAGCAGAAGAAGTCAAATGAATTTTTAAAATCTGTTTAATACGGCTAGACATCTGCAATGTCAGTTTTTGAATCACTGTCAAACTCAGATTATATTCAACAAACACATGCGAATGGCACTATCTTTTTAAAAACACCTGAACACCGTTGTTCAAATTTGTGACTGTCTGCCATTTCACTCAATAACTTGAATATGGCCTCGTGCTTATTACAGTTTTCAAATTACAGGAAATGTTCAAAGTATGTTTTGAGGAAAGAGCTTCATTGCAACTATCCATATATTGTAAACCTACCAAGATATAATTTTTTTTTTTTTTTTGGGGGGCAAACCCAAGTGAATATTACTCAATATAATGCAATATTTCGTCATACACATAGATGGACTTCATCAGGGATGACTGATATGGGCATCTGATCCACGTTTCCGGCAAACAAGTTTGAGTGGTTTCCGGTGTCCCTTAGTCATTTTTCAGACTTCAGCAGAGGATCGTTAACATGACTTAAGAGGTATGTGCCCTCGTCTCTGTTTAGAGTCTCGTTGCCCCATCTCCTTATTTTCATTGCTTCCCGAAATGTTCTAGACCTTCACGCCCAAAGATCTTA
The DNA here is from genome assembly GCF_039555335.1 of Amphiura filiformis. Lineage (NCBI taxonomy): Eukaryota > Metazoa > Echinodermata > Ophiuroidea > Amphilepidida > Amphiuridae > Amphiura > Amphiura filiformis. The sequence continues at coordinate 35,179,831 of NC_092635.1, forward strand.
GATTATTTCCAGTCTATAATATGGTTGGCCCATGCGACGTGATATGAAATGGTTTATTTTGTCCGTTCCATTTCTGAAGTTCTGCGTTCGAAACCAGTGTACTCTTTCTCATTAGCCGCCTTTTTCACTTCGGCTTAATGTTCAGCATGTCTGGTATGTGTGACAGCACGTCTGGTATGTGTGAGGTTTAGCAAACATCATATAAGGTGAGATCACAAAATGTGCATCCGATTACCATAGCAGCGTGTCGGCAATTCAATATGGATTTGAACTTTCATTCTGTTATGTATTGCAGATTTTTTTTTATCAAACCCATCAAGATGAGTTATAATTACCCGTCGCATTTATAAACCTAGTAAATCTTATTACCGTGTATCGACTACGATTAAACGCAAAATCAACTCCTTTAGACTAATTTGCGAAGGCCTTATTTATCTTCTTGCTTTTTTATATACATTGTATAAACACATAATGATGCTTTATGGGGAAAGTGAACTTATGAGAAAAAGGAAACTTAACACTTAACTTTACTTAGTGACCAGGGTTCCCTCCCGGTCGCTTAATTTATTTTTGCAACCACAATGGGCCGCAATACCATAATATTTAGGGTTAGGGTCAGGGTTTAGGGTTAGGGTTGGGATTAGTGTTTTGCGGCCCGTTGGTTGTAAAAATATACACGCCTCCCTGTCCCCTCATATCCTCGGGTACCCCATTATTGCTTTAAAAGCTGAAACACTCTTTGGCGTTTAGTTGATAAGAATATCATGTATATTTGCGAGTATCGAAGTAACTGAAAATCATTTTTCATCGTTGAGCAGTTTTTATGATATGGCTATATGCATATTTATTTCAAGGCGGGATTATGCTTGGTTCGTGATGTCCATATAAATATTATTATTCATTTCATAACGTAAGTAAACCTCCCGTAATTGACATATCTGTGCCAGACGGTATTAGAATGAAATTGAATCAATTCATTTTGAACAACCTATACAATCAAACACGATTTTGTCTCCTGATATTGAGAACAAAGCTAATCAGTATAACATATTGTGATATATAGAATTTGACTCATGAGTTTGGCGCGTCAAAATATGAAAAATCTACATCAAGATCTGCTGACAATTCTTATTTATATATATAGATTACAGCAGTAATTAGTATAACACATTGTCATAAATTCTAAGGATATCGGATTTGACATGAGGGTTTGGCGCGTTAGCCTAAACTATTTTGCAAAATTCGTTTAAACTGTGAAAAGTCCTGTATCACGAATTACTGACAATTCTTGTGGACTTAATACATTATATAATACATCTTCCGCTGAGTGCACCAAATCCGCGTAACTTCGGAGTAAGCTACTAGTTTAGTAAGTTGGCGAGTATCTCGCATTTTGAGACTTCCAAATCGGCGTAAGTTACTAGACTAGTAAGTTCTATTGTTATGTACTCGGCAACTTACTCTTCATCTTTTGCGGAGTAAGTTGGCGAGTTTCTCAGAATTTCGTGACTTCCAAATGTGCGTAAGTTACTAAACTAGTAAAGTTACGCCGCAGCTATTGTTATTTACTCGGCAACGTACTCTTCATCGTTGGAGGAGTAAGTTGGCGAGTAAGCAAATTAATTCATAGATAGAGGAGAAAATCATTGATATTGATGAGATTTTGAAAGTAAATAATAAGATATTGTAAAAGGAACGGGGGTGGGGCTGGCTGACCCTATTTTTGATTGATGGCCGAGCGGATTTGCCACAATTTTTGGAGCAGCGCCACCCCTCCTTTTAGGGGAAAATAAAAGTAGCGAAGACTGGTTTCTAAAAGCGCAGATTTATGCGAACAGAAATATTGCCACCATCAGGGTAAGTTGGTGTGGCAGAACACACCGAGGTATCCGTCAAAGGAATCCTGGTCAGGCTTATAAAGACAATAAACAATGAATATTATTATTTGTTTACAAGTTTTATTAAAGTTCTTACTCTACAAAATGCCTCTTACTCTACTACATGAATAACAGTTTATGTCACAAATGGCTTACCATACCTGACTGAAAGGAATGATTTGATTTAACAATGCACAACTGTTTAATTAAACAATTAGTAACAGTGTGTTTTATCTGCTGTTATGACGCAAATGGCCTACCATACTTTATTATGACGCAAATGGCCTGCCATACTTTATGTTGTTTTAACACATTACATCATTTTACATAAAGTTTCACAATTTACATGACAAAGAATATTTTTATTTGGTTCATCAAAGCACCCCACACAATGACAAGTAATACATGGTACCTTTTTTTAGGATTCATCAAAGCACCTGACACATGTAAATACATAAACAAAGGTCACTGCACTATTAATTTTATGCACAAACTATTTAAAATGCCAAACCTTACAACCATTGACTTTTTACCTTACTCCTGAACCTTAATGTCTCTACTACAACTGTACACTATTTCTTTTTACTGGTATCACCTGAGCACCTTTTTACCATGAACTCGCCAATTCTCCAACTATTTTAATCTCACACAATCCTGAACAATACACGACTCCAACATTGTACACAAATGTTAACTCGCAATTTGAGTGCCTCAAACCTTCGCGTCCCTAAACTCTCACAAAAGCTCTCTCACAACTCGCCTAATCTGCAACTCCTAAATGCATAAACCATAAAAGCGCAATTGCCAACATTAATATTACATTTACAATTATTTCACAAAAATGACATTATGAATGCACACTGCAAGCATTATTTCTGAAACCATATTACGCCTACACACTGAACACATGTTTAGCGAATGTCCTCATGGAAATCTATGTTGCGCACAACCTTCGGGAGTTGATGCTGGGAGCCACATCAACACATTCTGCACCACTGCGCAGATTTCCACTTGAAAGACAATCTTTTTATACAAAAACAAGCTTTTTACACAATGACACATTAAGGCCACCACAGACTTCAAAGTGCACGAGGAGTCTGCATAGCCTTAAATAGAAGTCAGTGAAACTTCCGGTATAGCAGTAATACGCCATAGCCACTCGTCAGTGTTACTAGTATCTCTACTTCGGGTTTCTTCTGTTCTTCTACATGTCTTTAATGAAGTACAACCTGTTAACTCATCAACACACAATTTTGAGTTGGTACACAAATCCCGTGTAATTTTATCCAATGCTCAACTTGACAGTCTACAACACAAGTACAAGGTTTCAACAATGGCTGTATCATTTATCACATAATGTAAAATGATCTATTTTTGTCACACAATAACCATCAGTTTCAATGCTAATTTTGTCAACAATGGCTTGCCATACTTTGTTTAGAAATACACATCTTGATAAAAACAGCTTACTATACATTTCACAAATTGAGCATTTTACATAAACCAAGGAGTTTCATTCACAAAATGCACACAGAAATACAATTGGATATTAAGGGGTGCTTTACTGGGCTTAAAGGTAACTACCGGCTAGTGAAAGCAAGAAGACCTGAAGTTGACAATTTTACTGTACTTTCCAACTAATTAAAGCAAGAGAGACCCAGAAGCACAAGAGTTTCCACCACAACCATTTAAGGTAAGGGAAGGCCTAAAATATGACACCATCACATATCCAATATATAACACTGATAGATTATGCAAATCTTGAATCAAATGGTGCACTACATACTTTAATATACACAAGAGCATTTAGCCTAAACCAAAAATATGATTACGCAATCAGCATGCACAAATTTGGTACATTATGCAACTACATGTTATTTAAAGTCATACATTATTTTAACCTGGCCTACTTTTACGCAAAGTGCACAATATCTGAACCATGCTCACAATCGCAATTATGACACTTTTGGCGCACCATACTTTTGCTACAAAATGTCAATCAACATGATAGCTTCAAATATTTATTTACACAAAGTTTGACTTTCTGTACACAAAATGTCATGACAATTTGCAATCATCTGTGCTGCTTGTTCTGCAAAACATAATATTTTAACCCATTTTACTTTCCACAAGGTTTTGACCCAATCCCAGCCAAACAATGACCTGAACTTGAACTCTGACCCAATTTCAGATATTTTGACTCTCAAAACAATGTTCAAAACAAATACAACCCAAAACATTGCTCAAAACACATCCCAATTTGGCAAACATTTGTTTAACTCATCCCCCCTCACAAGAAGCACAAATTGTTTGTTTACATTTAAATATGCATATCAAAATCATAAACTCACATTATAAATATACACACAATGTCCAATGTCGTCACCTGTTGATCATGCTTGTCCGTCGTTGTCGCGAGTGCACTTTCGAAGAAATTAATAAATCCGACATTTTGCTGGCCAGCCTTTTAATTGCGAAATGTCCATTGCGATGCAAGAAAATGACGTCTTCGCTAAATCACTTGAAAATATCATGTCCATTGCGTACGTCATGAGCTGCCAAAACTCCATTGAAGATATAACTCCAATCCAGGCGATAATATCCACTCAAATAATGCGAATCTTCCCTCATTTCTCAGCATACTTCAAAGTAAAATGTCGTCACAATTACAACTCGTCAACTGGGTAATTTGTATCGTCCATTCGCTGCTGTCAATTTTGCTCTGTCTTGTACACACGAAAATATTGTCACGGTAATCTCCATCTCTTCCAAAACTCTCGTCTTACTCCAGAAAAACATACAAAAGTAATATTATCCGTCCATTTGTCTAAATTGTCTTCTCTCGTCGCTTTCTACTCGTCTATCCATCACGTAACACGGTCTGCCCACGTCGTCGTCTGTCTCCTGAATCAGTCTTGGTCTGCCTAAATCAGTCTCTCGTCTTGGTCTGAGAAGTTTCTCAAACCGCCCACATGAAAACCCACGCCAAAGTTGGATCAGCTGACCTCCGTCCAATCAGCGTCCGCGTTTGGTAAATCTTCACAAAGGACGATGCCGCTTCCTGATTGACGGTGCTTATACGCGCTGAATACAATGGAAACTTCACAATAACATCTTAAGTGTGGTACAAAAAATACCTTGATGTAGCCGCAAAACACGTGATTATTTGGCTTGCAAAATAATGGAAAAACAAGCTATTTATAGGGGGGAAATCCCGTTACAATATTTTGCATTAGAGTGTATTCTGCGTGTGGAGCGTCTCGTATGCGGCACCGCAAACCTTTCGTGTAGGCCTACTGACGGAAAATTTATTCTGGAAGGGAGAACAAGACAATATAGAAGGGGGTGATCATCGATAATTAGTATAACCGCTCTTCAATCAATCAATCAATCAATCATTATTCATTCCCTGTGGCGTGTCACATAATATAGTGATTAGCGAATGCATGTTTATGTTTATGTTTATGCGTTTATTTTATGCCTTACAAATTTATGACAAGGGACCGTTCACAAACACTTGTTAGGGGTAGGGGGGCCTGATGCAAACAATTTCATTGCGAACATTTTTCGGGGGCCCCTTTTGAGATCTCAAAAATTTCAGGGCCCCCCTTTTTGACATGAAAATTATGGGTCAACCCCATAGAAAAGCATATAAACTCAATTTTCCCAAGAAAATTTGTGGTCATTTTTTCAGCCCCCCAGGAGGGTCAAAATATTTAAGGGCCCCCTTTTTGCATCAGGCCCCCTAACAAGTGTTTGTGAACGGTCCCCAATTGTACTCTATATATACTACACTGAGTAATAATTCGAATCTATGCAAATATTTTCATATCTGGGGAAACATGTTTTCAAAACTCAAGATATCTTCTATCTCTAATATAGGCCTACATATAAATTATCTTATTTCAGGATCTCCCCAAGCTTCAGGAATTAGGAATAATTGCAAGTTTTGTGCCAAATAAATATTCCCTTCACACGGCTGGATACAATCACAGAAATAAATTATTTCCTCATGATAATCTTTTCTGATATTAAACGGCAGATATGCTATATCCCAACCGACTGGCCCTGGATGGGATTTATTTTAAGTATATTTCCTGACCCTTGAGGAATTATATGCCCGTCTATCCTGTTGTTTATTCCATTCCCGGTTCGCCTGGTTGCAGAGCTGCAAAATTACACACTATCAAAAAACGCTATATACCCTTCCCCATCTTAACCCTGGGGCATACCATCTGGTTAATGTTTGAATAGAGTAGGCCCACGATTGTCAGATATTTTGCCCAAATTGAAAACAATTTTGCGACATTGTTACCAAATATCATTTTTTTTAAACTTGCGCTTTTTGTGATGTTTTAGAAAAATACAAACCTTCATACTAAAATTGGGGAGCCATTATTATACAAGAAGTCCCAAAATGAGACCCATATTTTGCGGTTTAATATCTATGACATACGGTCATTTGAACTGAGCACCAAGGTGGTCTTTGCGGGGGGTTGGTTTGCTAACCCACCCCCAAAGAAAATTCCAACCCCCTAAAACCAACCTCACAAAGAAAATGTTAACACCCTAAAACCAACCCCCTAAAATTTTCACCCCCTTACCCCCAGTGTAAAATTGAAAATGGCCCTGTAAACACACAATTTTACTCTTATTTGGGCAAAATAAATGAATTTTGGCATAGAAAACAAAAAATATCACCTTAATTGTGGGCAAAAAATGGTGTAGGCTTACATTGAAATGAGCAATTATCACAATAACACATATCCACCAATTTTTTTTCTATCCCCCTCCTACAACTGACCCTGATACGCGACTGAACACGTAAACTACTTTGACCCCGAAAGGATTTGTGCAAAAACTACACTGCTTAGTCCCCCACCCCGGCGTGTTACCCATGTTCTGGCATGGTGTGACAAAATAGATATCATAATCATAAACTTATAGGCCTACTACTACAAAGCACGCTAAATACACTGATATGGTATTTTGTTTGTACCGGGGTATTTAGTGACATAACACTGCCTATTGTTGAAATTTAATAACAATTGACCGCGTGGTTAAAAACGTGATATTAAAGGTGCTGATTGTGGTATACTGCTCCATTAATGAAGATACTAAAGAAGTAGTTACTCGCCAGATACGCTTCAGCGCAAGTCCCAAAAATACTAGTTTAGTAAGATACGCGGCAGTTGCAGAGTAGTTACTAAAGAAGTAAGCTACTAAACTAGTAAGTTACGCGGATTTGGTGCACTCAGCGGCTTGTAATCAAAACGGGACAATTATGTTGACATTTGAAAAATGAAACTTCCACTGATATTATTAATTTGTCGTCTGCTCCTACGCATGCCGATTATTAAGTTGAAAACAATGATAACGTCGTGATTACGCTGTTGACCTATTATGACACGTACCATTAGATACATTAATTGCAATTGGGTTTCACATTTTCTTACCAATTTAAGTAAAATTAGCAAAAGTCTTTACCAAATGAAAGTGGATTTTTGCAGTTGTTAAATTGTGTGCATATGAATTGATGCATTAAGTTAAGAAGTTATGAAGTCATAAAAGTATATCTAAAAGTATTGTATCTTATACTTATGATTTTTCTGGAAAGTTCAAAGCGTCAGTTTTTGGATGGAAAATAAATCTTAATACGTCTATTAATTTTATTCAGACAGAATTAAAGTTCCCAAACAAACAATAAATAATAATTGTATTTCAAGAAGGAAAATCGTGATCGTATATAAAGCTATACTTTTTGAGATGCTGTTTAACTATACTAAAAGAAATGAAACAGGAATGACCGAATCTCCTTCGTTAAAGTTTATACTGTTATATAATGTAAAGAAGGTATATCATGATATTGTAAGTTGAAATTGTTTTCATACTAAAACTGTACGTTCATTGTCAAGTGCTCCTTAGTAACTGAAAAGGAAACTCACTCTAAAAGGATCTTATAAAATGTTCTGGAATATTTTCCAATCCACGAATTCATAGCCCAACAACAAAAAGTCAAAAAGGAAATGCTGATATATCATTTGAAAGCATCAATTCCCCAAATCCAAATATTTTGCTATTTTTCAGCCATTTTAAAGTAGCTTTTTCAGATGGCAACAAACAAACTATAGTCGTTCTGATATTTTGTTTTAAGTTTATTGCCATCTAAATATTTAGTAACCCACAGGCTGCTGCTCCTGCGTTGCCATAGTCCTCATAGAACCGTCGGCATTCTCTTGTGTGCTTTCTCTCTTGCCATGGCTATTCCACCATTAGTCCACATTCTGATGTTATCAATCCATCCTGTTTTCCTTCGACCTGGCCTGGCTTTTCCTTCTACTTCTCCTTCTATCGTTATCTGAACAATGCTATCTGGACGCCGCTTCCCCGGTGTTGTCACTTCCTATTCAAAGGCGTAACGCATGATCGTTCCCAAAGTCAAAAATACCCCCCTATTTTGCGCGGTTTCAAGAACATTTTCAGCATTTGTTACCCCTATTTTACACAAAAACGGGTACAAATTAGCCTTAAAAATTACCCCTATTTTTTGCATTTCAAGTACACTTTTACAAAAGCACCCCTTTTTTAACATTTCTAGAACACATACCAAAGAACACAGCGGCCAAACTGGGAAGTGAGTTCCTGAATATTACTTGAATGCACAAAAGTTTCACAAAAGTGAAATCCGGGAGTAAATTGAGCAAGAAATGGTATAATGATTTCAACATCAGGATTCACAAAATATACCATACCCTATTTTTTAATTTCGAGTACACCGTCTTCAAAAACAACTCTATTTTTTAAATATCGCGAACATAAAATGTTCGCGAACATAGTTTAAACATAACCCCTTTTTTCTCGAAATTGGGAACGATCATGCGTACACATAGTCAATGTTAAGTGATAACACCGGGGCCGCTTCCAATGACCATACAGGGATATCTTTCTTTTCTTCAGCTGACTGAGCAGACCTTGTTTCTCTGACGGATCCATGCATTGGTTTTCCTATCTTTCCAACTGACCTGAAGCATTCTGCGCCATACCCATAGCTCAAACGACTCTATCTTCTTGATATCGCTTTGTTTTAGGGTCCAACTTTCTGCACCATACATGGCTATACTCCAGACAAGGGATCTCACCAGTTGTTTCTTCAGCTTCAGGCTGATCGCTTTAGCCTTCCATAATGCTAATAATTGGCTGGTGGCATCTCTGGCAATTGCTAGTCGAGCATTGATCTCCGGTGTAGAGTCTCCATCACACCACAGGCATATACGTTATACAGCGTGTCCCAAAAGTAACTTAACATTGTGAATATATATTTCCTACTTCATACCAAAATGGAGAACGTATTCACATAGATTGATCTTTTAGAATTATTCTGATACCAAAAACAGCATTATCGATGACCCCTTGACCCCCGCCTTGACCTTACTGTGCGAATGTACATATGTGTGTATCAAACCCACAAAAGCAAGCTCATATGTTCTTTGTTCAAGCACATGAATGATGTGCTTCTCTGAACAATAGAGTTGGTTCACTCACTGCACACGCTACATTTAGGTATGAACAATCATGGATTACATGGCCTAGCGTAAGCGTGACTGCTGTTTTAGATTATAATTAGGATGTATTGACAATATTAAACTTTACTTTAAAACAGTTTAAGTGAAGATGAATTTCCTATAGATCAACGGTTCAGATCGTATGGTTCTTTGCCGAGACAAAGTCGGACAAACTCACTCAAGCAAAGTTTAAAGAACATTTTAATGTAAATTATGCACCCAGCCGAAATATAATCCAGCAACTAGTGCAGAAATTCCTATCAACTGGGTCTGTTCATGATCTATCTCGGGCAGGACGTGGAAGAACAAACATCGATGTCATACGAAGAGCGGTGACGAAAAACGCGAGACGATCAGTGCGTCGACTTTCGATGGAAAACAACGTACCGCGTACAACTGTTCATCGAATCCTCAGAAAAGATCTTAAGCAGTTTCCATATAAAATCCAGATAAAACAAAACATGAAGATTATGCATTGAAGGCAAACAAACAAACAATCAATAAAACACAGCAAAAATTAAACAAAACAGATTTTTAAACGATAACACGTTATATCGTGTAATCACGTCTCAAATGACGAGACTTATTTCGCGTTTATAAAAGTGGGTTTTACGGTACGGTAGATATCCGTTAATTTCATGCCAAAGGGTCATGACCAAATAGGCATGTTTTGTATCATAACATTTCTAAAAGAATTATCTACATACTGTGCAATTTTTGTAACAACACTATTAACCCAATGAATTTTATGGTAAATTCACAATGTTAAGTTACTTTTGGGACACCCGGTATAACCGTATGCAACGCCTCCTCTACTCAAGTATAAAAATAAATGCGTTGAGGATTTTGAAAAGTGTCATTCTTTTGCACTGTATTTGTGTTGTCTTTGGTCTAAACAAAAATCCTTTTCTATTCGGAAGAATACGGTAGTATTTTACAGAGATTTTTACAGGTGAAAGCACTAGTATCCTCTACCTGTATAGATGTTTGAGATGGACCATTATTTTTGGCGTATCTAATGGTAGATAGTTGGCTAGGTCGTTATTCACGAAAATCCCACAGGACAATCACATATTGAAATAAGACTTAGCTTCGATCCTAAAGCTGCAATGTATAATGAACAAATTTACCTTTTAGATCTCTTGTTCTAGGCGAGACGATCTGTAATTATCGTTTTCAAGCCACACAGTCCCTGGAATAGCTGACCCATTGATATTGGCTCGTGTAAATAGATACTGAAGCGGCCTCTCTGTAGATTCTTTTCATTTCACTCTGTAAGAACATTAAATCCACTTGATTGGGTTTTTTTTCAAGTTTATCTTTGATGATTTTTACTTGCTAATACATTTGCGGTAATATTACTGTTACAAAACAAAGTAACACGACGTTAAATAATATAAACTTTCCCTCGCAACTCAATACGTTTAATATGTAACATGGTGACGTCTCTTTAGTATTGAGTTCCAGAAATATTAACAGACATTGCGAAAAAGGACTTTTACACAGCTATGTAAAAATATCAACGAGTGAAGTAGAATCACATTGCGTTGGATAACAACGAATAAACCATCTAATTTAGTCTTTTAATAGCAGATTTGAGAGCGAATTTGGCTTGCTTTTACGTATACATGGATGCCCCTTAACTATTGTAAGTCCCACAGTGGAGGCATGTAATTTGCGAAGTGCTCAGTTCATTTAGAATTTAATACAATGAAGATATTGAAGTTAAACAGCTAGTAATGGCACGACTTGGGGTTTAAATCGACCATCCACTCAGCCGCTTCAATATGTGTATTCATTTGCAGCAAACATTCAATACGATAGCTTGATGTGGTAAATCCAATAACAAAATTGCAAGTAGCAAGTTTTATAAAAGATTGCACGTCACGCATTTATAAAATCTATTTCCTACGTATTTAACACTTTTGAAGCAATTTTGAGTGATATACTCCTAGAAAACAAAGTTGCTCAAATTTTGATAAAACTGGTCTTAAATTGTTCGTTCTCTAATAACAACTCTAATAAAGAATAGTTTAGACCTCCTATGTAACACAGCAAAATAACGTATTGTCAATTGATTCCTTTTCACGATGACCTACCAGTGTTACCCTAAACGATTGTCTACGTAACTAGTCGCTAATTAGTTTCTTAATTAGAAATGAGATAACAGTACCAACAATTTGAGACCATCACATAAAAAAATTGGTGGATCTCCAAATTTGACCTTTGACCTTTTTGCATGTGATTTCGGAACGAAAGTTGTAGATAGCTCAAACTATACACTTTCTGAATCCTTATTCCGAAGAACATTTTGATATGGGAAAAATGTTGCCTATGTATAAACGTTTGACCTTGGAAATCTTGAACTACATAGTGGTTACAAGTTTGCATCCCCATGATTTTATTTTAATACCACCCTTAGAACAATAAACAGCAACAAATCCCACCTAACCTGATCAAACAATAGTTTGCAGCTGGGCTACTGAAGGTACATTACGCTTTAGTGTATACCACTTGCAAACATTGGCAGAGTAAATATTATCCTAGATGTTTTCTTTGAAACCTTGAGTTATGGGTTAAAAACGCCTTGAGTGGGTCTTCTAACAGCTACAATAAACTAACACATGATAGGTGTTCTTCACAGATAAGATGTATGGCAATGCCATCTGCTTGCTTTAAGGGGTTTCTGTGTTAAATATTGTGATTATTAATAATAAAAGTGACATGCTTATAAGAACAAGAGCCTAACCAGTGTAATCCCTGCCACTGCCAGGCCAGTACATCAGTTACCGTGTTCGTCAAACACGCGATTCGATGAGATTTGCGGAGGGGAGGGGACGTTTGAGAAAATGTGAACAACATAGCTAGAGGGCAGCAAAAGCGTCACAGCTGACACTATATTCTCCTGACAGTCTTTTAAGTAATGTTTTGGTTACAATGGAGTAGAGACCTTTAGCACTTATTTATGTCCTCAAAGTTATATAAATACAAATTTAAAGGATATAGTAGTATTTCATTACCGTGATTACCAGAATCGCTCATGGTCGTCTACGGTACATATCGTATACTAGTATTTTAACCAGAAGAAAATTATATATGTAATTGGTTTTGTGTTTCCTACTGGGCTCTCAGAAACATGTGTTCTTAAGGATTCAGTTATTTGTGCTGAGGTTATGTCATACACCTTGTTTTGAGGCATGTTTATTCCAACTCGCGTCACACTACACTTGCCCTCTCTAAATACAAAAATACTACAATTATATTCTTGGAGTATTATTTTTTCTATTTCGTATTTTAGTAGAATAATCCACATATGAGTCACATAATAATATATCATAATCAAACTTACATCACATTCATAAATACATTATACAATACATAAGTTGCAGTGGACAGTTACAATACAATAGGCACAAGATATCGAACAACATTGTTCTCTGGTATAATGAAAATAAGATACCAAAAATCCAGTTTTCAAAAATTAATTTCCATCTATCTCATCTGGTTTCAAAAGAATGATTTTTGGAAATTAGTGTTACATATAAAATTTTCTTGGAGGTAGAAGTATTTCAAATCATTTTTTACCATAAATAAAGGAATGCTTCTCTTTCTTTACTCTACTTTTTGAAGATACAAAATTCCGGAACTAAAAGAATATTATCATGTACATAATCTTTATGCTGAAAATTTTCAAAAAGAACTAGATCTTTTTATGACTAATGTTTGTGTTCAATATGGTATTAACCCAACTTTCAAATTCATTCCAAAACCTCTTTGTACAATCACAATCCCAAAATATATGGGTCGCTCATCTGCCTTTTCTAAGAAAATAAATATTCTAAGAAGAGGCAATTGGAACCAGCGAAGTTTCATTTCACAGGTGCATTTCCAATTGTAGTGACAAATATTGAACCAAACATTTTCCAGGAGGTGAGTACCAAGAATTTGGTTCGATTTATCAATACACTTATAATGTACCTTATTTGTATTATGAAGAGCTTATTTCCATACCGTCCAAAAGGCACACTCCCTGTGCGATATTGCAATGCTATGTAGGTATCATAGTTTCAGTTGAATGCACCATTACAAAGCAAACGCACAGTAACAATACTGTGTGGGCCTTTGTTTTCCAAATGAGAACAATAGTCTGCATATTGTTATGCAGCATTGTTATGGTAAATAATAGCTTGTAGAAGATACAACTCATTGTTGCTAATGTCAAACTTGTCAAGGTAATTGTGATTGTATCACACAAGTAAATTAGACACATGGGGTTGTGGACTTAACACGGTTTGGAAATAAGCTCTTCATATACTAACAAACAATATTATGAAACCTTTTATACCCTTTTAACGTTGAACCCTTGAAAAGGAATAGGAAGAGTGCGTCACTTAAAAGGTAGATACAAATTGCTTGCTTAATACCGTGGAGAAAATTATTTCACACCATATCATATTTATCTACTTGGAGAATTCCCCGTCTATGGCAAGCAGATCATTTATATATTTGATACCATGATTGTCCCGATTTCTGTACCAAACACAATTATTAGCTACTTTAATGTTTTCATTATGCCAGATACTGGAACTCAGAACTTCCTCTCTATTTTTAGGTGTATGTAACACGTCTGTAATCCTTCCAGACAGTAAACACATGTGTTCAAATTTTTTTTCTTACTCTCATGGATAATAATGGATAATATTCGTGGAGTTGCTTTTATGCAACTTGGTTGCATAATATTAGAAGGGATTACATAATTCGGGAAACTGCTTTGTGAACGCTTAATTATATGTTTCATCGTCAATCAATACACTTCATGATTACAGTATTTAGAGAAAAATCGGCGCCATGAACTATTCATAATCCCAAATGAGCTGAAGTTTATTTTCATTTGTTTCACTATTCCAGCTTCAAAAAGGCTTTAGCCATATTGACGCCCAGTAAGAAAACCTATTTGGCTTTCTACACGACGTTCTCAGATCCAGCATATCCATTCCGAAGTGATTTGTCATTTGCCAAATTAGGACGAGCGCACTTGGCGCGCAAGTCTAAGTCTTCTATTTGTGATAATAATTGCGGGGAAATGACCTGAAATGTATAGATTACGATCATAGAATAGAATCGGTTGTCAGATTTGCCAATACCATATAATGGATAGTACAAATCTGAATTAATCTAGATCAATCTTGTTTCAAGTGTGTCCTGTAGGTGGTCCAAACATTTGCGATATTATACGTGTTCTTGCAAGTAGGTTATTAATAAGGAGTTGTTATGTACCTCATCATACCAAACTATTGATTACAAAATCGGAGACGTCGTAAATTATTATCTGTGCAAATTCTGTTGTGCTATGGAGATTAATACAGCTATGAATATATGAGGTATGAATTCCGCATACATACATGGTCGGAGTAACCTTTTGGTGGCCCTGGGTCAGGCCGAAATTTGGAAGTGAGGAATGCAGGTACGCTCAATTGGCCAAGGCAAGATGGAGCTGATCTGAAATTTTAAAAGATCCCATAGGAAAAAAAAAACGAAAAACGGCTTGTCCCCCCCATCAGACCTGGTGCCCCCCCCTCGCCTCGCCCAATTGCGGACCGATATATAGTTATTATTCTAAATCTGTCATATGTAAATAGACTAAAGAAGGCATTGCATGTAAAACAAAATTTGACTTACAGACAGTGTAGTGTTAACCATCATACCTCAATAGTGCTACGTCCCATAATAGACTCGTGGTAGATATTACTTAAATGCCACATGCGACAGCTTGAATACAATTTGAATAAACTAGCACTTGTCTCTCACATCACTATTTTAGACAGGGGAGTTTGTGCGGACGTTTGTATAGCACTTGTTTTTACACTTTGAACTAATTACAGAAGTACATCATAATTTATTCAAAAGTCTGCAAGTACCACTTTTGACCTGATAGGGACCTTGTAGTGTTTTATGTATATAGATTAACAGGTATCCAATTATATTTGTAAAATATTCTTTCATATTGAATTGATTGAGAGGTGCATATTTAAAAGGACTCTGTAATTAGATCATTTTCAATAGTTTAAAATTAAGTAATTTAGAACCGGCGCTCGCAGTGTTTCATATAACGATTTTGTACTCCTAGATCATTACATAAAGAATATACAGACGAAACGATTGGGAAAATAAATAAAGCGAAAGATATCCAGCCACTCAGCCATTCATTAAATGAAAGGAGCAGCACTTTGCTTGATTACACTCAATTAGCCTTCCCCTCCTTAGGATGTAGACACCAGTGACCTGCTTCTTCAGTGACCTCGTAATCTTTCTCACCATCATCTCAAGATGTCAGTAACTCTAATCATCGACCCGCCTTGTCTGTCCTCGATAACTATATCACTCCATGAAGATAGCTCACTAGCGATGAAGAACTCCGATCCTGTGGCAATTAGAAAATCACACCAGTTTATAGTACACATTTTAGTTTACACTTTATTAAGCATTTCATAAACATAATATACATATCTAACCGGTGCTCTTTTCTCTGCCTTCAAGAGGCTCTATCAGTGACTCCCACAAAAGCAAATGCTATTTGCAATATGAAAGAATCACTTACAATTGAAGGGTTAGCGATTAAAATTCTCTTTTCATTGTTGAGTATACGTTTTGTGATATGGGGCATATTTATTTGAAGACAGGATTTATATGAGTGATTCGAAACGTCCTTTTCAATATTGTAAAATGTAGAGTAAATCTCCCATAGTTGACATATCTGTGTCGGACGGAATAGAATGAAATTGAATCAATTCATTTAGGGACAAAATATAAAATCAACAACAACTGCCTTGCTTGATATTGTTCACAAAGATAATTAGTATAAACAAATTGTGACAATCGCTAAAGATATCGCATTTGACACGTGTGTATGGTGGGCGCGCAAAAATGAGGCTTTGGGGCTTCATTCAAAATGTGACAAACTTACAATAATGTTGACATTAATGTCATTATGTTTTAAAAGTGAAACTTACAGTCAATTGCTGCTGCTAGCGTTGTCTCTCTTACCCTACACAGCCCAGTATTAAATTGGTAACAAAGATAAAATCATAATTACGTTGTTGACCGAATATGACACGTACTACTGGATAAATTAATCGCAATTGTGCATCTCGTTTCCGCATCAATTACAGTCAAATTAGGTAAAAGTTCGTAGAGCATTCTAGCACTTAATTTCCGATGACATGTTTTTTGAATTAATCTCATAGTTTTTGTATAAATGTATGCATAAATATCATTAAGAGAGCCTGGAAGATCGTAAATTGTGAATAAAAAACGTGTTTCCTATAACTTTTTACGTAAACACCTGTGCCTAAAGAAAGTACATAACGTCAGTTATCGATGAAAAATAACTTTTTTGATATTAATACTCCCCAAACTTCTGATTTGATTTGATTTAATTTCAGACTATTTTATTAGCCCATAATGAAGGTGAATTTTGCTATAAGAAGGGCCAGTGTGCGCGAAGCTCATAAAATTGCGCCAAATCGTATTTTGGCGCAAAGCACGGTCACGGTTTTGCAGCTTAAATAGAAAGATGCACAGGGCAAAAACAGGACAGATTCCGAATTTTGGGGGCCTGGACCCGGGCCCATCTGGCCCAATGGTAAATCCGGTCCTGTCCGCATGCTTCGTAGTGTCTACTGACTAACTTCATATCGTGGCGGAATCATGAAAATATTTTCGCGCGACTTCGGTTATACGCCATAGCGCCTATCGGCGCCCGTGTACCGCGCCGTTGTACGCACCGTTGTGACAAGATTGCGCTCTGAAGTTTTAAAAAATACATTTTCAATAACGAACTCGGTCAAAAGGTCACTAGATTTGGACACAACTGCACAGCCTCAGTTCAACAAGAATTATCTTTATAAAAACACCACTTTCTAACACAAAGTTTCTCAGTCATTAACCCAGACAGTTGACGAATGACGGCAGCAGTTAGAAGTTGATAACGTCATCTTGTTATTATTATAGTTATCGGGGTGTCTTGTGTATTTTTGCTTCTTAAAGATTTCTGCCAGTGGTTAAAGCCATATTGTAACATTTCCTACTAAATATATTAGTATTTCTTTTCCATAAAATGGTAGCTTTCAAATGTGTTTCCTTTTATTTTAAGCCGAACAACTGAGGTAATGCAAAGAAAATTGGAATTTACTACCAACCCCAATGTCGCCAATGCATGTCGTTCTACGTTATGCATTAGCGTAGCGTGGGTCATCATACTGGGGGAGGGCACCGACCATGATTGGAGGCACCGGGCCTGATTAGGGGCACAAGCCATTTTAATTGATTTTCTAAATCGATTGTGAGGGTACTTCCCCGCCGTGTCCCTATGACGCTACGCCACTGACGGTACGATCCTTTAATGTGTTTTTATGACCTGTGTTATGAACATCGCGTATACGTTTGACTCATATTTCCATCGTAATAATTAAACGACGGCTCCTGCGTTTTATTCAAAATCACCTAAAGTCATGATTTTTGCAAGGTATATAAGTTTAACAACGTAGATTATAATCGTGTAAAAAACATAATTTTGAAAAATATTGAGGGCGTCCTTCTCAGGAAATGTAGCAAGATGTAATGAGAAAGTACATGTCGTCATTATTATTGTATGACTACACGCGAACACTGACATTGTGGTTAAATTACAGAGTACATTATTCTGTAAAGACGAGAAGAGACTAGGTTCTGCGGTAGGACATGTCAAACAAGGGTATTATTGTACACCTGCGGGCAAACTAATGTCCTCATAATAGTAGCCGAAGCCAGAAGATGAAAAGTAAGTAAAACGGAAACACTTATGACAACTTCCATTCCAAGATTGCCACTTGACGGGGGAAAAACTGTTCTGATCCATTCTGGGAAAATGTGGAAAAACTACCGTTACAAACCATATACCATGTTGTAGCTGATATTATGCTCTTCCTTGATGCATATAGTTTGCTAATCCAGTTAAACTTTCCGCGTTTTTTGTTTGTTTGTTGTTGCTGTTTGTTTTGTTCTTTTTGATATTGTTGTTGGGTTTTTTTTGTTATATTCTACATATTCTCGCAAACTACCCAGCAAACACAAACATGTTCTTAAAATATTTATTCAAAATATTTTAATAAGATTTAAATGTTGGGTTATATAGAGATCATGAATACGTTTTAAAAACATTATTGTAAAATATCTTGGGCAAACATTTTTGCAAAATATTTTGTCAACAGTTAAATAACATTCTATTAAAATGATTTGTATCATATTAAAAAAAAAAGTTTTATGAATGATATTAAACGTTTTTATGCCCTTTATATAACCCGACATTTAAACTTCTTCTGTAAATAAACGTTGTGTGTATGCTGGGTATAGCAATGAACCTTTGGTTATAAACTTTCATCTGATTTACCCTTAAAGACTTTCAAACAAAACATTAAATTATTGTTAAATTGTCCGAGCAAAAAATTACTCACTAGTGTGCATCTGCCATGATTTCACTTTCCTCGCTTTATATTGATGTAGTGTGGATGCCTCGGTATGTATGTACAGATATTTTGTGTTTGAAGTGTGTAGGGCGCCCTTACTGTCAATGGGCTTCCAGGTAATGGTGTTTGTTGGTGGGTGTCGGTGGCGTTGGGGGTGGTGTCTCGTCGCAATTGAAACCGCTGTCAATTGGCCTTTACAAATGCACCGGAGAATTTGCATTAAGAACAAAAGTAATAAAATATATATTTTTACCGAGAATAATATAAACTTCTTCACTCTCCTGCGCCCTGCTCTCATTTATATATTATATCCCTGACCTGCTACCGCTGTCCATGGTCCAGCTCTGCTGACCGATATGTCCTCCTCGCCACTGAAGCCTTGATTACGAAAGATAAAGATTGTATAAAATACCACGACAGGTCCCAACACTTGCTTTCCCGATGTCTTCCTTACTATCTGAGAGTAGTGCCAGTTTCGAAAATGAAGTCAAATTCAAGTGACAGTCTTGGAATGGAACATGTCATAAGTGTTTCCGTTTAACTTGTTTTTCATCTCACGGCCTTGACTGCTATTCTGAGGACGTTATCGTGTCTGCAGGTGTATATAATAATACAAAATCCTTGTTTGACATGTCCTACCGCAGCACCTAGTCTCTTCTCGTCTTTAGGGAATAATGTATTATGTCATTTAGCCAAAGTCATTTAGCCCAGCATTCCTAGTCTTGCACTAATGACTCATGTACATTCTTATTATATTATTATGAATATAAAGACTAAAGCGAATCAAGACTTCTTTCCTCTTAAATGCTAAATTAAATTAAATTAAACTTCTCTCAAATAATAACTTTGGGAGCTCTTATTTTCTTCAGGAAGGGGACCCAAATATGTAAGTGACCAGAGTCAATTGTTATAAACTGCAATTTCAGCCAACATTTAACACTACATTTAGTCACAAGCCCTTTGACAATTTTACGAAGCCACATATATTTGTGGCCCCTTTCCGACAAAAATGACAGCCCCTCACAAGTACGAGATCCTGCGCTAAAATGATATCTTAAACGCAACAATACTTTTTGGCTCTCAAATGTTAACTAAATTGGTTGTTTCCTCAGGAGTAAGATCATAAATGTGTCAATGACCAGAGTCATTTTATAACAACCCCCGTAATCATTTTATGACCACCAATTCCGAAACTCATAGCCTCAAAAAAATTATAATTGAAAATCAAAAAGATCAAGATACGTTTTATGCATTAGTCCCTATAGTTTATGCCTAAGGATCACAAAAAAGTAGCATATTTGCGTGTCGGACATATACTTATCAAGTTATGAGGCTCAACAGGTCCAAGGTCAATTTGGATGTTGTACACTTAAAGTTGCTCCAATTTTCGAAAAAAATGATGTAAACTGTGCCTCAACATGTCAAGTTCAAGCGATTCAGGATAAGAATAGTTTTTACTATCTGCGATGTGAAGGTCAGAAGATAAATACAAACAAATGCCACTGAATATGGAATCCTACATATCTTTTAACTAGACATCGCAGATAGTGTAAACTAGCTTGAAACCTGTACGCCAGGCGAACAATCTGCCTCAACGTTTGCGGAAGTCGGAGCAAGTTTGACTTTTGACCCATACACAACAAGCAAATTGACCGTAGATCTTTTGTGCCCCATAACCAGGGACAGGCGATTTGTATGTATCCCTGCCCATAGGAAAAAAAAGCAGCCAATTGCGCGGAGATTGCGCGGAAAAAACGGTCCGCGTAATTCAATTGTCCCTGCCCATAACTTCTTAACTATAGGTCGTTACATATCTGGGATCCGTGGGACCAGACAAATAATTTGACATAGTGTTATTGAAATCAAATTAATCTTTGCCCCCTATACGATCCTATGGGGTTATTTTTTGGGGGTGTCTTTTTGAGGGTCACGGTCTCAAAATACTGCTTGGCAGACAACAGATTTGAGTTCAGCATACCCAAATTAACAAAAATAAGCTAGTTGCCAACTTGTACTAAAACTTGTCGGTTGGAACACGATTTTTCCCAAATAAAACCAGTTTATATCACGTAAAGTTCTTCCCATCTCCCATTAAAATAGTGGTCACACTCTTCCCCCAAACCATCAATTAACATGTGAATCCAGACTTATCACTTGAGAAACCAAACAAGAAACTAAAAGCATTTTTATGCTGGACCGAAAACATAAAGAGGCCTAATGTATGGACATCAACCCGGGAAGGAGGGCGCTCTTTCACGAGTGGGTATATATGTGTTCAGTGACAGGGCAAGGACAAAAAACAAAGTCTGTCACTTACGTTTGCAGATCTCTTATTCTATGAGAGACAATCTATAATTATCGCTTTTAAACCACGCAGTCACTTATTGCTGACTTAATGATACTTACTCTAGTAAATAGATACTGAAGCGCCCTTGCATGTTCTTTCATGTTTAATTTACATTTACAAAAATAGCCATGTTACAAAACAAAGTAATACGAAATCAGAATATAAAACTGTCCTCAAAAGTCAAAAGGTTTTGTATGTAACACAGGAAATTGTTTAGACTTTGTCACTATTGTAGGGCTCTGTATAAATAACCATACATGACGAGAAAAAGATTTACACTCCTATGTAAACAATATCAACGTGTATAGTAGAATCAAATCTTGTTGGATAACAAAGAATAAAACATCTAACTTGGTCTTGATTTTTGATTCTGGATTTGCGAGCGGATGTTGGTCAATTCTGCTTTTAAGTGTATGTGGATGGCTCTTTACTATTGTAAGTCCCTCATTGGAGATTCATGTGCCAAGTTAAGATGTTTCGTTTAGAACTGGATACAATGCAGATATTGAAATTAGCTAACAATGGCACGACGTTAAAAGTAGAATATATGATATTGGTTTTTTCCTTAATTCCACCATTTAAACGTGTATTTATTTGCAGCAAACGAAATAGTTTTTAAGTAATTCTAAGTGATTTAGTCCCAGTTTTAAAACAAAATTGCCATTAAGAATTATAAGTTTGTTGTTGTCTTTATTCATTATCTTTTTGTTTAGTTTCAGTCAAGAGAAAGTATTAAAACCAATTAGAATATCAATCATCGTTTATTTTGATAAGAAATCAAAAATAAGGAGCCAGTTTCACACTAGCTGTGCGTAAGACAATAAGACAATAGTGGGACTCAATAAACATAATTAGAGGCTTAAAAATGGAGAATGCAAGCTCGAGATAATTACACAATTTTAAATATATTCTGCCTTATGTTCCAATGAAAAATACACTTCAAGGTCGTGATAATGTTTTGACAATAGATATAAGAAAGCAATTTAATTAATATTTAATTACGTTGCTTTTTGATCTAATATGTTGCTACATGATCATGATAACCAAAATATTGCTTTCAAAGAGTGAGCCTTTAGTCCTATACGTTTTCTTTACATAAGCTAGTCGTTTTGTACGATTCCTCGTCTAACCTGCGATGAGAGGATTATTAACTAAAGGCATATGCGTTATCGCTTTAGTGCATGACACCGGCAAACACTGGCAAGATAAATATTATCCTATCATGAGTAAAATGTTTTACATTGAAACCTGTCATTATAGTTTCCGAATGCCCTAGGTAGGCCTTCTAACAGCTACTGTAAACTAACACATGACTAGGAGTTTCTGCATTAAATTTTGCAATCATTAATAATAAAAGTGACAAAAGTGACATGCTCTTAAGAATAAGGAGCTAACCAGTGTAATCCCTGCCGGTACATTAGTTACCGCGTTCGTCAGACTCACGATGGGATGAGATTTGCGAAGGGGAGGGGAACTGCATAACTGGTGGTTACAAAAAGCGTCACAGATGGCACTACAGGGTGTCCCATAATAAGTGGGTCTCAACGATTGTTGTGACATTGTTTTCACCAACAATTTTTTGGTGTTTATATAATGTGAAAGCCACGCGTCTTTTTGCAAAAACACATGGAGCTCATTTGCTCAAACATATGATTTCAGATGTAATATTGGTTCCGGATCAATTTTGGTTGATTGCATACGTACAATATATTACTAAATGGATCATCTTTGGAGCCTTGCATACGTTCGTCTGTAGCTCAATTTGTCTATTTTTTCTAAACGATGAAACTTTTTTGTAACAGGTGAAACAGGTATCTTATAAGAACTTTTCTTTAAAAAATCAAAAATAACATTAATAGTTCGATAAGATTTACGGATAGGCTTAAAGGATAACATATTTCTGCAGTATAAAAGCATAAAGGTAAATAAATATATACATGACCAAATGAAGCGAAGTGAGAAATGAAAGGTTATAGCGAATGAGTAATTATATGTGTTTCATCGGCAATCAATGTACTTCTTAATTACATCATTCAATAAAAAAATGGCGTCATGAACTATTTATAAACCAAAATAATGGAAGTTTATTATCATTTGTTACATAACTTCAAAAAGGCTTTAGTCATATTGGCGCCCAGTAGGATAATTGGTTTGACTTTCTGCATGCCCTGTTATATGTCAGAATCGGGTGTGTCACGGAATTCGTCCATTGTATCTTATTATACTGCGGGAATATGCCATATAGTTTAGTTTGGAATTAACCTTTTTGGTAAATCCCATAAGCTTGATGTGCGCATCTACGTGACGTATGCAAGGATGCAACGCAAAGGCTTATGGGATTTATATGTTTTAATAAAGTTAAATAGAAGTAGTTGTCAAAATTGCCAATACCGTGGGTGGGATATTGGATGACAGCAACTGTTCCAAATCTTGATTCAAGAGAGTCCTGTAGAATTCTGGTTACCTCATTATAGTCGGTTCCGATCAGGGTAATACACCAGACTGTTGGCTACCCTCGCCTGTCCCTACCCTAGCTATCACTTGTGCCTGGCTAAAGTCTCTCTTAATAGCGTTATCTCTCAGATTTCAGCTGTTAATGCCTGCTAGATATGCTTGACATAAAAGAATTTTTTTAAATGCTATGGATATTTCAGCTATGAATTGGTTAGTTTTTCGCAAACTGTTGAATAGCGTATTAATATAAACCGGCAATGGCAAAACCGGATTTGCATCGCAAAAGGTAGAGAACATCGCCCTCTATAGTCCATATAATGCAAAGGGACCGTTTATCGCAAACTGGTTAACATTTGTTGCAATGAAAAGACATAGTAGTCTGCCCAAAGGAATGGCGTTATTAAATCAAGCGCCAAACTGACAGGATACGTTATTCAGTAAGAAGGACAAAATAGAAGAGGCTATGTTCTGCGGTAGGACAGGTCAAACCAGGGTCTCGTGCACCTGCAGGCATACTCGTCCACATAATAGTTGTAGATACAGATGAATAACAAGTTCAACGGAATGACTTATGACATATTGCAATTCAACGCTGCCACTTAATCTCATATCATGAGAAAGATATATTCCAATCAAAGTCATTCAGTTTCAAAATGGTCAAAACATATCATTGCATTACACCCAGATATCTTCATTTATGTCATAAAGTCGTGAGCCCGGGGGTGGCACTTAACATAATGCTCCCCCGGAATTACCCCCCTTTTTGGACCCCCTATATTTGACCAAATTACAGCTCCGAAAGACCCTTGATTTTGAAATTTTCAGCTTTAAAAGGTATTTTCAGGCGATTATCAACCAGAAAGCCAAGAAAGACCCTTGATTTTGACTGTTTCCCATTTTACTTGTTCGCAGCTCCAAAAGACCTCCTTTTACCGGTACGCCGTCAGCTCCCAAAGATCCACCACCTCATAATTCCGGAGGAGCATACCCACCAAATCTTTAGATGTGCCCCTCGTGAGAGGACGGGCACGGGAAAGTGTAGCAGTCTCCTCACTCACTTCTGTCCGGGTTCATTTCAATTCGCCACATGTGAGTTTGGTTGCCGAAATTGATGTTCTTTATTTAAAAACTGAATCTTATCGATTGAGCCCAATTTATTGGTCGAGCTATGCGTTTTAAAATATTGGACGGCACGTAGCAGAGTCCAATATTTTAAAACTCATAGTATAATTTTATCATTATTATGCTTTGGATCCCATATTTTTCACACACTTGGATTCATCAAAACATAACAACGATTTAAATTGTATACTCATATTGCAATATTTAGTTCCATTGACTCATTTTGTTACTCTGTTTCCTTTGTACTCAACATTGGGTAATTTTGTATTTGCCGTGTAGATTTCTTTAGCTCAAACATTTGAGGCTTTAATGATTTGTCAACAAACCTCATAGCACCGTTTATTCTTGTTTAATCTTGAATGTTACGTTGATTTATATCGACCAAGCGTCATGATTAAGCTCCTCCGGTACATCAAATGTAAAACAATACGCTGTGATATGAAGGGAAATGATGTAGTCAAACTATGATTATTAATGGAAATGATTATTAATGCGTTTTATTTCAAATCAATCATTAAGAACTTCATCATATTTGACGGATACATGATACATTATTGACATCAATACCTACGAACGAAAGTAGGGTGTTATTGTCGAATGTTACATTCTGTCCAGCAGTGGGTGTCGTCATATCATATTATGTTTGGTTACCTACAAAAACGTCAAAATATGACAAAAGTAGTGAATAATTTGTAAACTTAAAGTACAAACAAATTATCTGTTACAACCAAACTAAGTTAAAGGGGTTACCAGGGATTTTCTGTAAACTACTCCACTACAAAATCATAAAACATTGCAAATAGCGCACTCAACAGCTCTCTCCCGTGGTAATAAGAGTACGGACGTCTTATTCAACCTTCGTTTTGAATGATGAATTTGACAGATTGCTTCCACTTTGGGTAAATGAGTTAAAATGAACCACAAGAGAATACCGTCATTCGGAGGGGACGTTAAGCCTTTGGTCTCGTGTACAGAAGAGCCAAATTTATAGCTCGTAGTCAATTGCGAGGAGAGTGGGATGATAAGCCATGACTATCCCAACCCGGGGCTTTCTTGGGTAATTTAGGGTTGTCAAACCCAAACAAATCAAATCAAACATCAAGTCGCTACTGGTATTGCTTTTTTCTATCCCTTATAAGGCACTCTCAGTGATACCTACGAAAGGGAAAACTGATTTGCAATTTGAAAGTGATATGGGCATATTTATCTCAAGACGGGATTTATACATGTATGAGTGATATTGTCATTTTACAATGTAAAGTAAATCTCCCGTAGTTGACATACATGTGCCAGGCGGAATTAGAATGAAATGGAATCAATTCATTTAATGACAAAATATCAAATCAACAGCGATTGTCTCGATTAATAATGTGAAAAGGTATACTATTAGTATAAACAAATTGTGACAAATGTTTTGCTAGGCTTCAGCCACGGGGGCTTCATTCAAAATGTAAAAAATACTTAAATGACAATTAATTGATACATCTCCATAATCAAAACAAGACAATCATGTTAACATTTATGGTTGAAAACCCACACTTTCAGTCAATTGCTAATTTGCTATCGTCGTCCGCTCTTACCCTGCGCATGCCCAGGTTAAGTTGGAAAGAACGTAATTACGTTGTTGACCAAATGTGGCACGTACAACTGTGTAAATTAATCTCAATTGTGTGTCTCATTTCCGAACCAATTGAAGTACAATTAGGAGAAATCCGTGTTTAAACAAAGAACAGTTGATTTTTTGTGACATTTTTGTTGAATTATTCTCTTAAAGGGATGTGAGCCTGTAAGTACCTTCAAACGAGCCCTGAAGTCTTATCTTAAGTTTACACTTTCAACCGGTGACACACTTCCAACAGTGGACGTCCTCGGTTCCTAAGGAGGTGCAGTATGATGAAAATAACGTAAATGGCTATTTAGAGCACAACCATATCAATACCTTTTGTAGGTATATGGTATGTCCCCGATTGGAAAGCACCATGTCACAGTATGTCCATAGTAAGGTGACTCACAGCTGAAACTTGGTTGGCGGTTACACAATTTCAGTCCTCGTTTGGAGGCGCTCACCGGCAGTTATAGTTATGTGCAGGTGGTGGTCGCATTGCACCCTCTAAATTTAGTAAATTTTCATCGTCAACCGTGTAATTAAATGGGATTATTTTTACATTTTAAAACGCTTGAAAATTCACAAACAAATAGGCCTATATTAATAAATAATATAAATACAAGCTAAAACCGTTGGGGTTCGATAAAGAACCCCACAAAACTAACCGTGTATGTGGAAAATGCCATCCGGACGGGTGGTGTCAATAATAAAAGACATAAGGGGTGTAATTTCTTCCTCATTGCATGACTTTCCTTGGGAAGCAAACGATACCAATGACTTTCGTTGTGATATGTTAGTCGCATTAGCTCAAGAGCCGCAAGACAATGGAATAACGATTCGATTATTGGCTTTCTTGACTCCATTCGTAAAAGATCAATGGAGTAATATTAGGAAGTGCACTACCGTGTTTCAGTTAAACGGCTAGAACTGATCAAATACGTCTCCTGCAACCCTACACTGAAGATCTAAATTAGTGAAAAAGTAATAATGCTTCCAGGCGCTTTACCTAAACTATTGCGGCTTCAAAAAGTTCAAAATGTCCATAAGTCCTTTAATACTAATTGTTCCTAAACGTAAGCTTATTTACAAATGAATATAAATATTTTAATACTAATAGTTCCTAAACGCGTATCATTTCTACCTTAATAAAATGACAGTTAAAATGTTAGTAATAAGATACTTTATAACACATATTTTGTATTTAAAACGCTTATTATAACAAGCGCATGTAATAATGTGACGAGGAAGTTTACATAGTACTTTCATGGGTGCTCTGTTACGTGTATGTTCGTTGTTTCTCTAGAAGAATACAAGAAATGTGTCCCCATTTATGATAATAAAAATAACCTAACAGAAAGTGTGAGAACTTTCTAGGTTATTGTATAATATTAGGTTTTGTTTTTTCTTCAAATTGTAGTCAACAGAGGTCAGTATAATGGGAGCAATGTCATGACTGCTACATAGCAGGATGTATGTATCATGTAATGTCTGACATTTTAGGATCTATAATATGGTATGGAGATAATGGGGCATGGAATTCGTAAGTGGTTATTTTATATCCAGTTACTTATTATGAATGTGCCATTCAAGGTATTAACTTTGGTTTAATGTGCTAAAAGTCTAGTTCCTGAAGGGTAATTCTACCGTATTCTATATTATGGAGTAGCTTTTGTCGCTATGTCTTTAGTCAAGTTTAGAATAATATTGCTTTTGGGTTTTTAGAGTAAAATAACTGCAAATTTGGAACAGACTAGATATGTTTTTCAAGGATATTTCCTGCTACCCTAATCAAATTTAAGACTCTTATATAAAAATAGTATACGACACTGTGACGTTTGAGCTCCGTTGACTATCCAAAGGTACATCGTCGTTATTCACGAAAATACCACAGCACAATCACTAGTTGAAATAAAATTTGATTTCAATCCTGATGCTACCATGCGTCCTTTTCAGTATGCGAAGAAGGGATACGTTTTCGTTTCACATTATAGAGCAATAAAATCCCGAGGAAAAACACATGTTTCTTACATTTGCTAGGCGAGGGATAGCTGACCCAACGGTACTGTCTCATGTACATAGATACCGGAGCGTTCTCTCTGTGGATTCTTCGACATTTCTACCTGTAAGAACATTAATTCACTTGTAATCTTTGATGATTTTAATTTCATTTTACTTGTAGATAACAGAATATACATTTCAATGTTACAAAACAATATAATACGGAATCAAGATTGAACTATCCTCTCAACTATGTATAAAGTAACATGATATTAAAGTGTTATCTACTTCGCATACATTCTTGCCAGGTTCTAGAAACAAACAGAAAAAACCAAAAACGGCTTTTACGCATCTATATGAAAATATCAACGCGTGTAGTAGAACCAAATCCCATTGGATAAGAAAGGATAAACCTTCTAATTTGGTCTTTCAGTAACTCCCAGTCAATTTTTAGTGAATCGTGCGACTTCTTTTGAGAGTGAAATGATCAAAACCACGTCGTACATAATTCCGCAGGTAGAGTCAATTGACTCCACGGGTAACTGACTCTCAACTGACTCTCTTGTGACAGTCAGGATACTCCATTTGAGAATCAGTGCTAGTTTACTCCACTTTGAGAATCACTTCAGTGTAGAGTGCTCTATTAAGTTGATGTTTGTTGCTTTTCTGCAAGAGAACCTAACAGAAAGTGGGAGAATTTTCTAGGTTATTGTATATAAGGTTTTGTTTTTTCTTTAAATTGTAGTCAACAGATGTCACTATACTGGGTGCAATCTCATTGACGGCAAGATGACTGCTACATAACAGGTATGTTTCATGTAATGCTTGACATTTTAGGTCTGTAACTGAGAATCTATAATATGGTATAGAGATATGGAGGCGATGGAATTTGTAAGTGGTTATTTTATATCCAGTACCTTATCAAATATTATGAATGTGTCATTCATTGTATGTATTAACTTTGGTTTAATGTGCTAAAAGCCTAGTTTCTGAAGTGTAATTCTGCCGTATTCTATTTTATGGTGTAGCTTTTGTCGCTATGTCTTTAGTCAATTTTTAGAACAATATTGCTTTTGGGGTTTTTTTTACAGTAAGATAACTGCAAATTTGGAACAGACTAGATATGTTTTTCAAGGATATTTCCTGCTACCCTAATCAAATTTAAGACTCTTATATAAAAATAGTATACGACACTGTGACGTTTGAGCTCCGTTGACTATCCAAAGGTACATCGTCGTTATTCACGAAAATACCACTGCACAATCACTAGTTGAAATAAAACTTGATTTCAATCCTGATGCTACCATGCGCCCTTTTCAATATGCGGAAAAGAATGCGTGTTCGTTGCACATTATAGAGCAATACAATCCCGAGGAAAAACAAATGTTTCTTATATTTGCTAGGCGAGACAATCTGTAATTATCATTTTTAAACCACGCAGTCCCGGGGATAGCTGACCCAACGGTACTGTCTCATGTAAATAGATACCGAAGCGTTATCTCTGTGGATTCTTCGACATTTCTACCTGTAAGTACATTAATTTACTTGCTATTTTTGATGATTTAAATTTCATTTTACTTGTAGATAATAGAATATACATTTCAAAACAATATAATACAGAATCAAGAATGAACTATCCTCTCAACTATTTATAAACTAACATGATATTGAAGTGTTATCTACTTCACATACACTCTTGCCGGGTTCTAGAAACAAAAAACCGCTTTTACGCAGCTATATGAAAATATCAACGCGTGTAGTAGAATCAAATCTCATTGGATAAGAGAGGATAAACCATCTAATTTGGTCTTTCAATTACTCCCAGTCAATTTTTAGTGAAATGTCCGACTCCTTTTGAGAGTAAAATGATTAAAACCACGTTGTACATAACTCCGCAGGTAGAGTCAATTGACTCCACGGTTAGAGTCAACTGAAGAGTCAACAGACAGTCAGGCTATACTCCATTTGAGAGTCAGTGCTAGTTTACTCCGCATTCAATACGTCTGCCTCATGTGGCTTAAAGTCCCATTCAGTGATCCCAGCGAAAGTGTAAAAAAATTAGTTGTGTATAAATTGCTTTATTGTCATAAAGTATTTTTGAAATAAAAACATGTGGCAAAACAATGAGGAAAATCGTAGTATTGACAAAGTTGAAGCCACGTTTAAATACATGTAACTAAGTAGGGAAAGTGCATTTTCATGTAAGATGTCCTGTTTTATATTTAATACACGGCTTTCGGCTTAACCATTAGAAGGCTATGTTACTACATCTATGACACTAACAAAGGTGCAAAAAATTTATTTTGATGATTTTTCAGATTTTCTGTATGAGCAAATCACTAATTGGGCCTTTAACCGATAATACTTATCAGGTCAGTTAATTGTGGGTCAGGAGATCCCATTATCTTCCACTGGTAACCTTTAACCAGTGCTACCTGTTCAGCTGTTAAGGGTTGAGCTGTCGGCGACTAAACCGTCACACTCACCAGTTTTACCAGCACCTCCTTCGACTGTCCAGCAAGGTCGAAGTAGCAATGATGGCGTACGAACTACACAAGTGGTCACCGGCATTTTTTACATTCTGGCAGGTGGAGGATCCTGTTTTTTAGGACAACGGCTGGCAGAACCTTGTCATATATATATATGACATTGCTGGAAGCAAGTAAGTAATGTAAGTCTCACCAACATGCATCTGGGGCGAGCATGGTGAGTATGCCAAAACCTCCAAGTAATTATGACGGCACAACTAAGGACAAGGCCCTCAGTCCCCAGCAGCTTTCAAACCACCAACCACGGAAGCGGTAGGAAAGGTGAGAGAGCAGAGGGTGCTAAGAATCTCAGGGTTAGGACAGGCTGCCTAAATGAATTGACCTGAGGAACATACAACAGAAGGTCCCTTCTGAGTGATTATCGATTGTGCGAACTAGAGAATGAACTAGACAACATAAAATGGGACATCATTGTATTAAGCGAAGTAAGACGAAAAGGAGGACGTTTCATAACCTAGATTTCGCATCAAAATAGGTCAATGACCATTGAACTTGGCATGTTTTGATGTGTACAAAGGTAATGAAACATCCTCACATGTTGCTATTAAACTAGCATTATGTAAGATTATTTATCAAAATGAAGATTTTGGCACCATATTTACCAAGATCGATAAGTTATGATACAGCTTATTGTAATCAAACCAAGTTAAAGTAATTATCAGATACTTTTGGTAAACTGCTCTACGAAACGATGGACAATTTATAAATATGGCAATTTGATCCTAATATCGTTTATATAAAAGATTACAAACCCGCTCTGTGCGTTTTATTCACGAATTCGACAGCTCACTCTAACGATAATAAAAGTACTGATACACCTTTATACCAGTTTCATTTTGAAATTTGAATATCAGATTATGTTTACCAGGGTGCTTCCACATTTCCCATTTGTTCGTTTCATTAGCACATCTATACTCCAAAAATGCAGAATAATTCTGGTATATCCTGCGCACAAGTATAACCCTAATATAATCCTAACCCTAACTCCAACCCTGAAAAAATTGAAAACACAGGGTGCGCAGGGTAAACCAGAATTGTACCAAAAATGCACAAATTTGTAATACATTTAGGCTGTTCTGCACGGATAATCACTGATAATTCCTTTAAAATTCATCGTAAGATTTCATTCTGCCCAAACAATCTACATAATTAGCATTAAAAAACACATGAAAATTAAACATAAGAATTTTGCTAATCAACATGGCATGGTTAACTATTTATTGCGAATAATATCATGACAGAAAAAGAGAGTGAACGAGAAAGGGAAGGAGAAAATATAAATGAGAGAATGGGAGAATAACTTTGTGTATCGCCAATTCAATTGGCCTTTTCGAGATATGGCGGACACAATAGGATGGCGCTGCATAAAATGGGTAAAGTCTTTTGAATTTGCCGGGTTTTATCCATATTGAAGACTGCCTTCCTATCGTGTACGCCATATCTCGAAAAGGCTAATTGAAGATTTCATCATTGTTGTGCGTATTTTAGCAAGTATCTTAATCACACAGGTTGATTTACACTTACCCATCGCAATTACACACCTAGTAAATCTTACTTATCACCATGCATCTACGATTACACATTATACGATTACACGTAAAATTTACGTCTTCAGACTAATTTACGAATGGTCTGTTTACTTCAGCTTAAAATAAACAGTAGGTTATAGGGAACGTATGAAAAAAGACAACAAGTTAGACCTGGACTTACTATCGAAATCAGTTTTTATGGATAAGAAACGTTTTGGTATTTACATATCCTTATTCTATAATATTTAGTCGAGGATACAAACCATTGAAGAACCAGTATGTATGGCAAGCCAAGGGGGCCAAAAGCGTGGAACAGCTACGCGTAGCTTCTTTCTCGTTACGAGCAGCTGTTTGACCAATCAAAATAGTCAAATTTAATCACGTGGTTGGGTCGTTAGCTGCGCGTAGTATAGTTATAGGTATCCTCTTTCACAATTATTATCTTGTAATTAATTTACGGAATTAGCATAGATAACGAACGGGTAAAGGAGGCCAAATCACAGCACGTGTCAAGAGAACATGTTGCTAATGCCTGTCTAAACTGACACAAAGCATATTTATTTAGTGTTTCCAAGTTTACACCGTGTTTAATAGCAAGTAACTTTATACTCGGGCTGTATTAGCGGTGCAGGGATATGAAGGTCAAACCACAACTACTACTGATGTAAAGCGCTGTGTAAAGATATTTCAGGGAAAGCGATATTACATGCCACTGTGTAAATGTGACTGGACGCGGCGAATCAGCCGTAAAGTCGGCCCCGGTCAATTTTGTTTTATTTCGTGTTTAGAAAATATATACCATAAGCTTTAAAATGGTATATCATTTGACTTCAAACGATATCCAAAAGCGGGGTTATGATTTGTTGAACTCTGTTCCTTCGACAAAATTGTATTTTTTTATCGGTTCTACATGTGTCTCTTTTCCTACATTTCTGGTAATAAATATCCAACAGTCATAATTGGCGGTCATTTCAAATCATCCCCAAGTCAACGAGGTTCAGAAATATCCTCTCATTGTTCATTGTTGATTATACATACCTAGACAAAATACAATGCTTTGTTATCTACCACTTGAACAGGATTTAGCCAAAGCAAACAAAGACAAGAACTATTCTATAGAAATAGTTAGAAGCTTATTATCCTCTTCAGCAGTAGTATTATTGATTGATTTAAACAGCGTTTAATAAGATACTTGTCGCAACGATTTGATACACCTATGAATACGACCTTCACATACATTTTACACTTTAACTCAGAATACAATTTGCCGAGTTTACGGCTGATTCGTCGCGTCCACTCACAAATATGGAAAGAGTAAAATGGGTCATCATTTTTTTCGGAACGGGGGGGTCCTAAATTTACGTCGGCGTCAATAAATTGCGGCCCTCACTATTTCGGCATCAAAATGTTATGACCCCCGACTCCCACCACCGAAACACCTTACCCCCTAGACAGGCTAAAATGTTATTGAAATCAGTCTTTTTGAATACAATAAACACACTATCTGTAGTCATCTTGTGACTCCCTACATTTTGTCATTATCAATTTATGACCCCCTCCCCTTATTTTTCTTTCCAAAAAGTATGACCCCTATATTTGGGATCCCTTCCGAAGAAAATGATAGCCCCTAAATAGAACAATCATCATTCTGTTCAGATATTACTTTAATAGCACCTATACCATTTTTTGCTGATATACTACAGATATTTTCATTTACAAAAATTAACAACGTAATATTTGTGAGAGAGATGTTTACATCAGCTCCACGTGTTTAAAACCGCGAATCTGATTGGTTAATAAGCTGCACGTAACGAGAAAGAAGCTGCGCGTAGCTAGTCCCACGTTCTGAGCCGCTTAGCTTGCCATAGTATGAGCGTGAAGTTACGTACTACTGCATTTTTTAACAACCAGGGATGTGAAGAAGGAATTGCAGGTACGTAAAACAAAATTTGACTTACAGACAGCGTAGTGTTAATCATTACGCCTCAACAGTGCTACGTCCCATAATAGACTCGTGATGGATATTGCTTAAATGCCACATGCGACAGCATAAAATTTGAATATGAACTAGTACTTGTCTTTCACATCACCATTCTAGTAAGGACAGTTAGTATTGACGTTTGTAGTGCAACAATGTACGCTGCGAACTAATTACAGAAGTACATCATAATTTATTCAGGAGTCTACAAGTTCCACTTTTGGACCTGCTAGGGACCTTTTCTTTATGTATATATATTTACAGGTATCCTACTCTGTTTGTAAAACATTCTTCATATTGAATTGATTGAGGGGTGTATATTTAAAAGTACTCTGTTGAAAAGTTCAGGACTTGTTACTGATATAAATATGCACACATCATCACAAATCATTTAGGGCATTTTCAACACTTTCAAAATTAAGTAAGCAAGAATCGACTACCTTAGTGTTTAAATTTTATATAACAATTTTTCACTTCTAGATCATAGCATAAGAAAAATACAGACGAAACGATTGAGAAAATAAATAAAGCGAAAGATATCCAGCCACTCAGCCATTTATAAAAGGAAACGAGAAGCACTTTGCTTGATTAAACTCTATTAGCTTTGCACTCCTTAGGATGACGACACCATTGACCTCCTCGCCATCTTTGTCACCATCATCTCAAGATGTCAGTAACTCTAAGCACCGACCCGCCTTGTCTGTCTTCGATAACCATATCACTCCATGAAGATAGCTCACTAGCGATGAAGAACTCTGACCCTGTAGTGATTAAAATATTACACCAGTTAATAGTATTACACTTCATCATTTCATGATAATTATTATATCTAGCCGATACTCATATTGCCCTTTTCTATGCCTTCAAAAGGCATCATCAGTGACTTCCACTAAAGCAAAAACTGTTTGCAATTTTAAGATCATAAAATTAAAGGATATACTTTTAAAATTCTCTTTTTCGTTTTTGAGTAGCATGTTTTTGTTATATGGGCATATTTATTTCACCATGTTCACGGCGGGATTTATATGGATAAGGACATCCTTTTCAATATTTTGACATCTATAATGTAAAGTGAATCTCCCATAGTTAATATATCTATGCAAGACTGTATTGTAATAAAATTGAATGGACAAAATATAATATCAACAGCGATTGTTTTGACTGATAATGTGAACTAAATTAATTACAGTTTCTGGCAGAGATGATCGGCACTTGTTAACATTTTGAGAGAGTGCACTGCGTAAACACGGAAGTGTGGTTCTATTTGGCTAATGAATAATGATCGTCTGACAATAACGTATAACAACAAATCGATAATCTGATTGGCCGATTCCCGAGCCGATTACGGTTCGGCGTAAAGCGGCGCTCTTGAAGGGAACACATATGAATGGCCAAGTGGACCAAAAAACGTGTAAGATTATACGTGTAACCTTACACGTGTAAGGTGGCATCTTACGCGTGTAAGATTGCATCTTATACGTGTAAGATCGCATCTTATACGTCTTAGAATCTAGCGGGATGCTTAAATTGACGAATCATATATAAAGAACCCATATTTAAACCCCAAACAACCTATCATCTTACACGTATTCATCTTCGACCAATGAAATCTCACCATAGCATTTCTTATACGCGTAAGAATTGCCTATTAGGGATGGACGGTATTCCGATTTGACTGGTACGACGAGTGTCGAATAATCTCACTCTCGATATCGATCTGCACCGCGGTAGTTTGCGCAAACGTGATTATTTTAGCATCACCTCTTGAAATTTAATTGATATGAGTATTAATTAACTCCAGATAACTGAAAAAAGTAGCCAACAAGTGAGATAATTTCCTGACAGAGATTCGTCATAAAGTACACGACATTGTAGCGCTCATACAAATTAAGAAAATACCTCGTTTACGATTTTGGTGATGAGCTCTCCTTATCCTCGGTACGCCGCCAATAATATCACGTATCGTCCATCACTAAAATCTAAATCTTACACGTATAAGAAGTCGTGGGTGTTACAAATCACAAAACGTCTTTACGTATTATTGGTTGAAGTTTGTTACGCGTGAGATCATTGGTTGTTTGTGATTTCTTACTCTGTGATTCGTCAATTCAAAAATCCCGCTTCATTCTTACACGTATAAGATGCAATCTTACACGTATAAGCTGCAATCTTACGCGTATAAGATGCATCCTTACACGTGTAAGGTTACACGTATAATCTTACACGTTTTTTGGTCCACTTGGCCATTCATAAACACAAAGCAGCTCCGCGTATGGCGCTCATTAAAGCCATATTATAACATTTGCTGAGGAGAACGCCCTCAAAAAAAAATTTAATTCAGGTTTTTGCACGATCATGATGATTGTAATGTAGTTTAGTAAACAAAGATTCTCTGCAAAAATCAAGCCTTCAGGTGCTGTAGTTTTGTCAAAATCCGAGATTTTGAATAAATCGCCGGAATCGGCGTTTTATTATTACGATGGAAATATTAGTCGTACCATATTACAACCGCCGGAGTAACATGCATTGGCGCTAGTAGTAACTTCCAATTTTCTTTGCTTTACCTCACTTGTTCGGCTCAAAATTAAAAGGGGACATATCTGACAGTAAATGCTAACATTTTATTGAAAATGAATACTAATCTATTTTTAAAGAAATGTTATAATATGGCTTTAATAGGGCGCTCGTGTCAATCAGAGCAAAAGACTGTCGTACTTCTCTGGAAGCTAGTGTAGTATAACAAAATGTGAAAATCGCTAAAGATAACGCATTTGACTAGTGCGATTGACGCCACAATGTTATGAGGGTTCAGCCCTGGGGCCCGGCCCGGGGGCTTAATTTATAATGTGAAAAACCTATATGACAATTCTTGGTGTCTTTATACTTATTGTAAATACATCTCATAATCAAAACAAAACAATTATGTTGACATTTGAGATATCTTTGAAACATGAAACTTTCAATCAATTGCTAATTTGCTAGCGTCGTCTGCTCTTACGCATGCCGAATTCCTAAAATCCTAACTACGTTGTTGACCAAACATGACACGTGCTACTGGATAAATTGATTGCAATTGTGTATCTCACTGTTTCCGTACCAACTATATGTAATGTTGGGAAAATTCGGTATTATAATA
This sequence comes from Amphiura filiformis, assembly GCF_039555335.1. Classification (NCBI taxonomy): domain Eukaryota; kingdom Metazoa; phylum Echinodermata; class Ophiuroidea; order Amphilepidida; family Amphiuridae; genus Amphiura; species Amphiura filiformis. The sequence continues at coordinate 35,217,492 of NC_092635.1, forward strand.
AAGGACAGTTAATATCTGACGATACATTTTTGAAATCAATTTCATAAGAGTGTGTGTATAAATTGATGCATTCAATTAAATAGGAGAGCCTAAAAGGTCTTCTTTTTCTAAAAGTGTTAATGTTTCCTGGAATGTTTTACGTCAACACTTACGCCTACAGAAAGTTGAAAAATAAATCTTTATTAAACTGATACTTTCTAAATGTCTAAAATGACAGTTAAAAGCGCAGTAATAGGACACTGGATGATAAAATGATTGTACACACCATCGCATATGTGTGTTTGATACATATATACATCCCACCCATTAAAGCAATTATTGAAACAGACATGACTGAATCTCCGTTTAAGTCTATTATTATAAAATGTAAAGAAGATAAATATTGAAATTGTCTTCAAACCAAAGCAGTTTTTTTATTTGTTGTCGATGTCATGTGGGTATGAGTAGAATAATCTAATTATGATAACTTAAAAGTAGTATAACAAGTCATTTGACATGGAAACCCTAAAGGATCTTACATGGAAAGTGTTCTGAGATTTCTGTTCATTGCTTCTCTAAAAGAATTATAAGGAATATGTTTGTATTTATGATAATAAAGAAACTGCAAGAGAATCTAACAGAAAATGGGAGAATTGTTCAGATTATTGGGTTTTATTATTACAATAATATGAAATGAATTAAACGTATGAATATCCACTCGTTTACAATTATGAAGTATTGTTGTTGTTAGTTTTTAAATGGGAGTAATGACATTGGCTGCAAGATGACTGATACATTTCTATCACTATAAGGTTAAATACCACTAATTATGTATTACACGGGTTTCAATGGGAAAATGCCTAATTTCGGGTGGAATTTTCTCATATTCAGAACTCTCACAGTTCAATGCCACTAATATCAGGTGAAACTATATGATTTAGATGCCAAATGATCAAAAATTCAACATAGGTTGACCTGAGACGTTTCTTGTTTTAACGCACTGAACCGTAAACACCTTAAAATGACAGTGCCCCTCGAAGCTGAAAGTTACAATATGATAGGGCGAATATTTACTAAAAACCGAGGCCGTGCGTATGAATTTTGGTACTATTACAACAAAAATGTCATATAATGAGAGAAAATGTACCATTTTGAAGCATCAAACTCTAAAAAGTACTTTTTGGCTATATAACTTGATCAATTTCAGCGATTTTAATGCAGTCTTTTCGAATGCCATGAAAACAAATAGTTACTGTCGTATTTCAATGTATCGCCCAGGCCTATTAGTGGTATTTAACCTATATAAGCACAAAAGGTGCTCCAATCTCGGGTAAATGCCATGAATGTAAACATTGACATTTGCAATACATGTTTTAACAAGAAAATTTCTGGAAACCAGCATGACGAGTAAAATATCAATGATTTTCGGACACCCTGTATGATGACTGTTTCGCTGTTTTTGCTTCAACCTAGGACTATATCTGGAGATTCGTATCTGTAGCCTGTCCTAGCACGATCAGATCAGATTAAGATTGATTTAGGGTTAGTGTTCCGATTTAGGCTTGCTGATTAGTGTCAGAATTGTTGATTAGGGTCAGGTTCGCATTAGGAATAGGGTTTTTATAGGGCTAGGCTCGTGGATAGGGATAGAGATACGGCTAGGTCCGAGGATTAGATATGGGTTTAAAATAGAGTTATAGATCAAGTTAGGGTACCGGCTTGAGTTAGGATAGAGTGAGTCCATACAGGATGCTGTTGAGGCCCATAGACAACGTGTACACAAAGACTAGGTTTTATTTTACACGTGACTATAGGCCTTACATGCGCCTTAAAGCTTAAGCAAAATGTTTAGCCTAGGCCTATACTGTATTTACACGTATAGGCCTATGTACGATATTTAGGGCAAGGAAATCACCAACAAAATGTGCATGTGGGTCTAATTAACAAAGTGGCATGTCTATATGATCATCAACATTGATTTTTTATCATCATTAAGCTCTCTATATGTATACGCAGGCAAGCGAAGGTTGTTGAATTTAGAAGCCCTGAAATCACAGAAACCAGCCGTAAACCCAATACTAATGCCACAGGTCCCCCCCCCTCAACCCGTTACTACCTCAACGTGTTCTAAAAACATACCTTAGTAGTCGAAGAAGATGCACGTTTTCTTGCCAGGGCAAATACAGTTAAATATTGAGAAATGTAAGCAAAAAAATAGCTAGAATATCAGATCCATAGAATTCAGTGTTTCTATAGGTTAAATACCACTAATTATGTATTACACGGGTTTCAATGGGAAAATGCCTAATTTCGGGTGGAATTTTCTCATATTCAGAACTCTCACAGTTCAATGTCACTAATATCAGGTGAAACTATATGATTTAGATGCCAAATGATCAAAAATTCAACATAGGCTGACCTGAGACTTTTCTTGTTTTAACGCACTGAACCGTAAACACCTTAAAATGACAGTGCCCCTCGAAGCTGAAAGTTACAATATGATAGGGCGAATATTTACTAAAAACCGAAGCCGTGCGTATGAATGTTGGTACTATTACAACAAAAATGTCATATAATGAGAGAAAATGTACCATTTTGAAGCATCAAACTCTAAAAAGTACTTTTTTTTGGCTATGTAACTTGATCAATTTCAGCGATTTTAATGCAGTCTTTTCGAATGCCATGAAAACAAATAGTTACTCGTCGTATTTCAATGTATCGCCCAGGCCTATTAGTGGTATTTAACCATAAGCTTATATAAGTTTGGGGATATCAAGCTATTTATTAAATATTATCAGTGTGTCTTTAATCATTAACTTCGAATTGTATTTTTCCGCCTATTTAACCCTCATTGTGTCAAAATGGTGCACCAAATGGCTTTAATTGGGGCTTCATTCTGAAAAACCTTCCCAAATCAATTGAACATGTGAATCAAATCTGGGACTTATCAATAGAGAAACCCAAGCAGAAACAGCATTGTTATGCAGGCCTAAAAACTTACAAAGGCCCAATGTATAATGGGGAAAGTAACATTTACCCGAAACGGAGGGCGCTTTTTCACGAGTCAGATGGGTATACATGTTCATTGCGCAGTGACAGGGCAATGAAAACCGAGCAAAACATAATCTGTTTACTTACGTTTGCAGATCTCTTGTTCTAGGAGAGATAATCTGTAATTATCGTTTTTAAACCACACTGTCCCAGGAATAGCTGACCCAATGATGTTGGCTCGCGTAAAGAAATACTGTAGCGTCCTCTGTAGATTCTTCATCATTTCATCCTGTAAGAACAATTAATCCCTTTGGGTTTAACTTAACTCTCTCCACGCGGGTGTCAACAATTTTTTTTTATAAAATTCAAAATTTCAAAAATTTCAGAATTGTAATTTTTCATTACCATATTTGGAATCAGCATGAAAAATGCATTAAAATGAGTACAAAATTGGTTCAGTGGTTCTTTAGATAGCTCTTGATGTTTTGAAAATATATCTCAAAACTTGGTCTTTTTATGTTGAAGCTTATGGCTTGCACGCACAGCGTTAACTGTCACATTTACTGTCATATGTAAGTTACAAAACAAAGTAATACGAAATCACAGAATGTAAAACTGTCGTAGCAACTCAATACGCTTTGTATGTAACACAGTAAAGTGTTTTCGACTTTGTAACTTGTACGGTTTTGTAGAAATAAACATACATGACAAGAAAGGGCTTTTACACAGCTATGCAAAAGAGATCAACGCGTGAAGTTGAATGAAATCTCGTTGAATAACAAAGAATAAACCATCTAATTTTGTCGTGTGTTACCAAATTTGCAAGCGGATGTTAGTTTGCTATTATACACGAATGTCCCTTAACTATTGTAAATCCCTCTGTGGGGCCATTTCATCTTCAAAGTGCTCAACTTAAAAGAAAGGGGATGGTTCGTTTAGAATAGAATTCAATGCAGATATTTCATTTAACACCTAGCAATGGCATGAATTTGAAAGGAGAATACGTTGATAAGGTTGCTTTTTTCATGATTCCACCATTCACTCACCATCCAAATTTTTACAGTATATAGTGCAGTGAAACGAAAATGTTGTAATATTTATTTAAGAATAGAAAGGCACGAATTTTAAGATTCTACTCACTAATGTGTTACACATTGTTTCGAAGTAATTCTGAGCAGTGTATTTCGGTTATCATTGTCTATATTTATAAATGCGCTTTTATAAATACGCACGTGACTCATGGACACGACATACCAAGACCAGCAAGCGTGAAGAAAAGCATAGAACTCTATAGATAAATATCGTCAAATGTAATTAATTGAATAGCAAAATTATTACACATGGGGGATTCCGAATTTGTAATGTTATCAAAAACAACATTTTGAAAGTATTTGACAACGGAAAAAAATATTCAACGACGGAAACGTTTACAATATAATCACAAAGTAGACAATTTTGCTGCACAGTAGTCTTGTATTGTTCCACCTTTGCATTCAAATGTATAGGAAGACCACCCGCTATGTAGAAGGTCACTTCGAGACTTACTATCTACAAGCTGTTATGGCATCGCGGAGGTGGTCACGTGCGTATTTATAAAAGCGCATTTATAAATATAACCGAAGTACACTGCTAAGTGCTTTAGTATTAGGTTTGAAACAAAAATTACCAACATGACCTATGTATTGTTATTGTTTTTGGTTGATTATCGTTTTCATTCAAAAGAAACATTTTAACCGATTGTATTATTCATTTAACGTTTATCGTAATTAGCAATCAAAATCGTTTTGTACAATTCCTGTTTGAAATTTTCTAACCTTCGATTAGAGGTTTTTAACTAAAGGTAATTGTGTTATCGCTTTAGTGCATGACACCGGCAAACATTGGCAAGATAAATATTATCCTATCATAAAATAAGATGTTTTACTTTGAAACCTGGCATTATAGTTTGTGAACGCCTTGAGTGGGTCTTCTAACAGCTACAGTAAACTAACACATGATAGGTGTTCTGCACAGATAAGATGTATGGCAATGCCATCTGCTTGCTTTAAGGGGTTTCTGTGTTAAATATTGTGATTATTAATAATAAAAGTGACATGCTCATAAGAATAAGAGGCTAACTAGTGAACATCAGTTACCGCGTTCGTCAGACACGAGATTTGATGAGATTTGAGGAAGGGGAGGGGACTTTTGAAAATGTGTGAACAACATAGCCTGTGGGTAGAAAAGGCGTCACAGCTGACACTATATTCTCCTGACAGTCTTTTAAGGAATGTTTTGGTTACAATGGAGTAGAGACCTTTAGGGCTTATGTATGTCCTGAAAGTTCTACATATTCAGTACATGATACAACACGAATATGATACGAAGGCATGGTAGTATTTCAAATAACAAAATGTATTCCTAGTAAAACGCCAAACATTTTTATCTATAAAAATTAAAATATTTTAGACTAACAGCTATAGACGAATGAGATATAATTGCTTACATTGTTTCGATATCTCTTTATTGCACACTTGATTTACAAAAATGTATTGAATATGTATCATTCTATTCAAGGAAGAAAATCAGTCCAAATTAATTAGAAAAAAAAGTTACATTCGCCAATAGAATTTCCAAGTATACCTCTTGTTATCAGTAACAACCTGTATATGATATGCGGTATATTGAGAGAAGCGTATTACTATCAACCGTATCAGCATCATCAGGGCTTTTTTATTGCAATGCCGATTACGACGCCCTCTATAGTTATTATATTGGAGTCGTCTGCCTAAGCGAAGGGCATTACCATTGCATAGGATAATAATACATTAACGCTGACATCGTTTAAATCAAGCGCCTAACTGACAAGGTACGTTATGCAATCAGAAGGAGAAAAGACAAGAGGCTAGGTTCTGCGGTAGGACAGGTCAGACCAAGGTCTTGTACACCTGAAGGCACACTCGTCCACAGAATTAATTGTGAGATAGGTGAATAACAACTTAAACCGAATAACTTACGACAAGTCATATCATGGTGAAGATATTCCAATCATTGCAGTCAAGATCGGTTATTTCCAATGAAAGATCTTGAAAAGTATATTTTTTCAGTTACGACTACATGTACAGCTGATTTAATTTTCCAAATTGGCAAGATAAATATCTCTTTTGCCTTCTCAGTCAAAATTTTGGCACATTTAATATTGCACTAGTTCCGGGAAACTCCCCCTCCCCTTGTCAGGGGAAGGGTAAAGAGTAGAATGTCATTAAACAATCTACCAAATTTGCTATGCCTTCTGTTAATTGCTGCATCCTGCAACGTTGTAGTAATAATGCCTACCTGTTTTGCATCAATAGGGCTCGCGTAGTATACCACATTGAGTTGATACTGTTGCAGAACCATTACAAATCGTCGAATCACCTCTACAATGGGTGTACTTTGAAGTATTGGACAATAAAAACGACCATGCTCGTAATACTGCTTGCACCTGAAATAAATTATACACACACAAATTACAATGTCATATAAAAGATATATACTGCGTCAAAAAAAGTATCCTTACACTTGGAAAAATAATCACAATTTCAAAACTGAACCATATTGGGGTAATATCTTGCACAATATGACATCACATTGAATCCAATGTGACCTCAAGAAGTAAAGTTACAAGCAATTAAATAGATGAAGGTTCAGTTTTAAAAGTGGCAAACTGGTCTATACAAGGCGCAAAAAGTTTCAAGCGCAACAAAGAGACAACACAGTTTCTTCAATAAAGCTTTATTTAAAGCAATTTTTTTATTTCTGTTTTTACCTCCCTGTACTTTTCATAACTTTCTGTTTATTTGTCAGCTCTTTTGTTTCAGTTTGCTTTTGTTCCTTTTTGTTTAAATTAAAGGCACGCACAATTTAGCCATTCACTACTCTCAAAGCAGATGTCTAGTGGAGTTTTGAATAGGCCAGTTTGTCACTTTTAAAACTGGACCTTCGTCTAATCAAATGCTTGTAACTTTGCTTCTTGAAGTCACATTGGATTCAATGGGGTGTCATAATGTACCGGATTGTGCATCTATTAAAACAAAACAAATTTACCCCAATATGGTTCAGTTTTGAAATTGTAAAGAAGCTTTTTTGCGCAGTATGTCAAGATGGTATATCAGAATAGGGCCTTCGTCAAGGATAACGAAAATTAATTTGATCATCAATTTAGATTCAACATTCTGCATGACATTATCTAACTCATTCATGATCTCAAGATCCAGCTTGTAGCATTTTTAATTGGTACAACCTTTTAAATGCACCTTAATTGGTTGTCTTAGCGCATAACTCATGGCTCTCAGTTCTACTCAAACTTTAAAATTATTTATAATCATGATACTTTAAATATAACGGATAACGACATTTTTATTTTAAAATTTTATGCTAATATACCATTTTATGTGATCAATGTGATTAATTAGCGTGAAGTATGCTCTTTATGTGAGATAACAAACTATCAAGATGTCATTGACTTACAGATCGTGAACTTGAGAATTTTAGTACCATGATTACTGTGGTAAATTAATTATGTGCACTCAAATGTACTTATAAATTTCACATTAATCTTTAAAACAAGTTGAAGAAGAAAAATTAATGTCATTGATCGGTGTAATCTATTCCTTTCAAGTCCTGTTAAAGTTCAAACTACCTTTCTAGAATTGAATAACACGTTTCTGTTAATGTTCTCTATCATGTTAAATAGCGTGTTATATACTGTAATGTCGTAAACAGGTATTTTTGAAACATGTTCTATTATTGACATGGTATTAATAACTTCTGTTTACCCTAAGAAAACAAAGATACCGCATACACGGCAACAGATAGCAGTGTCCGCATTGCATGACCGAATATATCAAAATGTGAAATGTAACAAAAATTTCCACATTATATATATGTATGATGTAACGTAAGGGGTGATGTGTGAAGGATTAACATATTAACACTAGAACTACGAAAAACCCCAAGAATTTTTATCCGTCATGAAAAAATGCACGCGTTTACGTCCAAACGACCTAAGCTAATTGTAGATCCATCCTTTGCGCTCATTTTAGTGATACAATTTTTACCCAAGCACCTTACCTTAAAGATATAGCACCGGCCATGAAAGATGACCATAGAGGGGAGGGGTTGTTTAGGCCCCAATTTTCATTTCGCTCTAGTGAAATTATTCCAAGAGCTACTGACTTTTTACTTGTTAGTTAGGTGAACATATTCATTTCCTTTTATATTTAGGAGAAAATTTGGTAAAAATAGCATTTTTGTAAAATTTAACCGAAAATCAATACCTTTGTACATAGCCTGAATTTCCCAAATTTGCATGGGCACCCTCACATTATGACGTCATAGCGACATTATGTGGGGAATGTTTGTACTTTTTTGGTATCACTGAATAGAGGAGACCCATAGCTATACATTAGTACCAAATATAACGGTATATGTACCTGATTAAAAGATGCCACGTTGAAAGTAGCGATTGCAATTACTAGCCTGGCTCAAGTGAGCTCATTGTGACCGATTTGAGATGAAACCCGAACCTGCTATACAAATACAAATCCGTTTTTGTTATCAAATTACCCATATTCGTTTAAGCTTTTTCTCAGATAATATCCATATTTTGAAAATCTATAATGCAATCTAAGTAGCTTCAAAAAGGTTGCAATGTTCCAAGCCCTGGAAATATATGGTACTATTTTTAGATTTAAATGTAGGTAGTCGGTCAAGGAGATTATTGAGAATTAAGACACCTTCTTTAGTGTCCACAATCAGACGTGCAGTAGTTCCATTTTTAATGTCAATGGGTGGATAGTATTCACTACCTACCAAGCCAATCTATTAATTATTGACGAGTTAATTATTACCGCTGAATGCTTACCGGAGGAGAGTATTATTTGCTAAGATGCGGCAACTTTTACTCTTTAAGTGACAGATTAATTCTAAATTAGGCTCTTCCTGACTGTGTTTTATTATAGTACATGAACTCGCGACTTTAACAGTCAAAAGCACAGACTTAAGGAAGACATAGAAGCGGATCAACAAACAGACATGTGTAATTTACAGACATTCAGAAAAACAGCCAGACAAGAGGATCATATATACACAGATTTCAAACACACATTATAAAAATAGGCCCAAAAAACAATAACTGGGAAATAATTTTTCATCGTTTTCTAAAGACTTGGTTGATCTTTTCTTCCACTTTTTTGTTTGTGTGTTTCTTTCATTTCATTTCCTTTGATTTCATTTTTTCTAACTTTCTTGCTTTCTTTTTTCTTTTCTTTCTCTTTCTTTCTTCAGTTCTTTCTTACTTGCTTTCATTCCTTCTATTTCTCTCTTTCTATTTCTTTCCTTCTGTTTCTTTCAAATTTTCTTTCAAACGTTTATTGTTTCAAAGTTTACTTCTTTCAAACTGTCTTTCTTTCAAAGTTTCTTTCTTTCGAACTTTCTTTCTCTCAAATTTTCTTTTTTCAAACTTTCTTTCTTTCAACCTTCTTTCGTTCAAACCTTCTTTCAAACTTTCTGTCAAACTTTCAAACTTTCTTTTTCAAGCTATCTAGCGTGTCTCGCTTCCATTTCAAATTTTCTTTTCAAGCTGTCTTTCTTTCTTTCAAACTTTTATTGCTTTCAAACATTGTTTCTATCAAACTTTCTTTCTTTCAAATTTTCCTTCAAACCTTCAAACTTTCTTTCAAACTTTTAAACTTTCTTTCAAACATTCTTTCTTTCTTTCAAACTTTCTTTCATTCAAACTTTCTTTCTTCCAAATTTTCTTTCTTTCAAACTTTATTTCTTTCAAATTTTCTTCTTTCAAACTTTTTATCTTTAAAACTTTCTTTCTTTCAAACTTTCTTTCTTTATGAGAGTCTGAGAAGAAATAATTTTATTCTTAAAAGAATTAGAAATAATTTCAGCTTGTGTGGACTTGCACTCAAACTTTCTATCTTTCTTCCAATGTTTCGTTCTTTCAAACTTTCTTTCTTCCATACTTTCTTGCTTTAAAACTTTCTTTCTTTAAAACTTACTTTCTTTTAAAACTCTCTTTCTTTAAACCTTTTTTCTTCCAAACTCTAATTCTTCTACACGGTCTTTCTGTCAAACTTTTTTCTCTTTCTGTCAAACTGTCTGTCTTTCAAACTTTCATACTTTCTTGCAAACTTTCTTTCTTTCAAACTCTCTTTCTTTTTAAAAACCTTTATTTCTTCCACACTTTCGTTCTTTCAAACGGTCTTTCTGTCAAAGTTTCTATCGTTCTTTCAAACTGTCTTTCTTTCAAACTGTCATACTTTCAAACTTTCTTTTTTCAAACTTTCTTTCTTTCAAACTGTCATTCTTTCAAACTTTCTTTTTTCAAACTTTCTTTTTTCAAACTTTCTTTTTTCAAACTTTCTTTCTTTATGAAAGTATGAGAAGAAGCGATTAACATTAACATGAGCTTGTGTGGACTTGCACTTGAGATAGTTCCTATCCTATTTTTTAATATTTTTTTAATGTCTGAACTATGCAAGGCATTAACAGCTGCTATCACTGTGATAGTGCTGATGGGTTGGCGCCAAGATAGTTATTAACTGAGGTTGACTGAAGCTCAGTCGATTCTGGTTGGAGATAATTGGACCAGGTAGACCATTCCAGAGGTGAGCTGAGGATGGAAGGAACGATCTCTGGTGGCTGACCAGGTTGGATCTTGGAATTTTGACAGCTTTGCCGTGCGATCTGACAGACCGCCGCAGACGAGAATCAATGATCATACGATCTGGTAACAGGTGCTGAAGGAGTTCTGGGCTTCGCCATAGAACATCCTATAAAATAGAGTGATGGCTCCCGTTGCTCTTCTATGTCCCAGGTGTTATATTTGATAGTTTTTTCAACTTCTTATGAGACGCCAATGATGCGTACCACTCTTCTTTGTACAGCAGGGCAGCTAAAAATAATTGCCTTTCTGGGAACGTGAATTGCTGTTTGGAATATTTTCTGCGCGTGGAGCTAGAGCGCGAGTATGAAGAGGTGGTGTCCAGGGGCGAAGCCCCAGCGGGGGTCCAGGCACGTCACACACACTTACTGACACAATACCATATCGGTCTCTTCTTTCGGAAAACAAACAAGTAAATCAATGCCTGTCATTTTTCTTGTGGCATGGGATGACTTTGGCAACCTTACACGTTGCCATAATATACCAAGTTTCTTTCTTTCTTTTCAAATTTCTTTCTTTCAAATTCTGTTTCTTTCAAACTCTTTCAAAATTTCTTTCTTCCAAACATTCGTTCTTTTAAGCATTCTTTGTTTCAAATTTTCTTTCTTCAAACTTTCTTTCTTTCAAACTTTCTTTCTTTATGAGAGTCTGAGAAGAAGCGATTAACATCAATGTTGCACTTGATATAGGACAATGACGATATACCAAGTTGACGATACAGCAGCACATCATGATCAATGTTGTCAAATGCTCCAGACAGATCAAGAAGTACAAGTGCCACCGCCTGCCGTCTGTCAGCATTCAACATCATACTTTTGTTAAACCCCGATAAGCACCGTCTCTGTATTAACAGACTGGTACATGTACATTTCACAAACTTTATTGTCATGCATTATATATGCTGTGTAATTTGATGAGATGGTTTCTTATCAATAGGAGAAATGACTGCTTTCTTTAACATGAGTTTTAAATAACGGGTTGCCGTCTTTGAATTGTTAATATTTTTGTCGATTGCCCCTAAATACTCGTATAATACGATTTAAATGTGAAGTACATAGTAAAATACAAATTCGGTTGAAAACAACATTTTCCCTAGAGTTTGTATTTCTAAAATATATAGAATTCTCTCGCTCAAATAATTGGCGTTTAAAGATTTATCACCAAACCTCACATCACAATTTATACTGGTTTTAATCTAGAATGTGTTACGTTGATTTATATCGACCATGCGTCATTATTACGCATGTGAGTGACATCAAAAGTAAAGCAATATACATGATATACTTACGGGAAACGATGTAGACAAACTATGACAAGAGAACTATTAATGAAAATGATTCGGGTTTCATTTCACATCAATCATTAAAACTGCATCATATTTTATTGATATATGATGTCTATTATTTTCATCTGTTACTGATCTGTACCTACGGAAGTAGGGTGCTAATGTCGAATGTTATGCATCTACCTTCCAGAACGACGACATAATGATAAAAGTGTTGAATAGTAGAAGACAAATTGAAGACCTGAGCGCAAGAAGACCGTAAGTCCACTTGGCCCTCAACATGTATACAATAAAGTTGCGTATAGTTTCGTATAGTTTGGTAATGTTTTATACATGTTCAGGGGCCAAAACCAATCTTTCACAACCTTTCATAATGTTTTCACCCTGGAACATGTATTAAACATTATAAAACCTTAAGAAACTGTACGTAACTTTAGTGTATACATGTTGAGGGGCCAAGTGGACTTACGGTCTTCTTGCGCTCAGGTCTTCAATTACACTATTGGCTACAATCAAACTAGGTTAAATCCTCATGGCTCAATTTTATACTGCTCCAAGCAAGTTACATACTGTATAACAAACACCGAAACACAAGGAATTGCAGCCCTTGGTTACATTTTTATTGCTGATATTCCTGATTACCTTGCTGATTGAAGACATTCATGACGAGAGAGAATGTGAGAGGGAGTGATAGATTTGGTAAAGAGTGTGTACGAGAAAAGGAAAGAAAGAAAACTATGAGTGTGACAGACAATATAAAATTCAGTAATACACGTAATACTTACAGAGAAAGACAGAAAAAAGATTTGGGAAGAGACGCTTTCAATGTGAATTCAATTCATATTGATGAAGTTACTTGTACAATGAATAAGAACGTTTGCCAAACATGTATGGCACACTACATGTATATGAAAGTTTAAAACAAGTCTTCAAAACTTACTTTTTCTTATCCCTATTCAGTTTCTGAAAGCTCTAAATGTCCTCTTAAGAAACATGTATAAAACTCATTTTTGACCAGGGTCGACATGTGACTCCTTCCCTTGATCATGTCACATATTTCGGAGAAACCCTTCTCCGTCATCAGCGGGTGGTAGCTGAATGTTGACTGGTTGATCCTCTATCCAATCTGGACGTTGGTGGTAAGAACGTTTGCCAAACATATATGACACACTACATGTATATGAAAGTTTAAAACAAGTCTTCAAAACTTACTTTTTCTTATCTCTATTCAGTTTCTGAAAGCTCTAAATGTCCTCTTAAGAAACATGTATAAAACTCATTTTTGACCAGGGTCGACATGTGACTCATTCCCCTTGATCATGTCACATATTTCGGAGAAACCCTTCTCCGTCATCAGCGGGTGGTAGCTGAATGTTGACTGGTTGATCCTCTATCCAATCTGGACGTTGGTGGTGTCCTAGGTATTTCCAATGGAGAATCATAAAGTCTTGAGAGTTTACGGCCCGTGTTTAGGGTGGGGTTGGTCTCCTTCTATGCAAATAGCCTCCCTCACTTTACGCTGAACAAAATTGTCTTCTCTACAGATAACAGTGACACCTCCCATGTCAAGAATGTGCCCTGCATACAATGGTATATCTGTTGTGTTCTGCAATAGTTGAGGTGTTACTCGTTGTTTTGGCCATGCAAGGGTCCTTTTGGTTTTTCATACGTAGACTTTATCACACTCACTGCAAGGGATGCGATAAATTCCACCAGACTGATCTTCTCTTAGAGTCTTTCGGTGCAACTAACAATTGAACTCTTATCACTTTATCACATTCACTGCAGGGGATGCGATAAATTACACCAGATTGATCTTCTATTTGAGTCTTATCTTTTGGTGCAACTATCAATTAAACTCTCAAGACTTTATGATTCTCTGTTGGAAATATCTAGGACACCACCAACGTCCAGATTGAATAGAGGATTAACTATTCAACATTCAGCTATCACCCGCTGATAACGGAGAAGGTTTCTCCGAAATATACGATAAAAAGTGGGTGTTGAAGACTTGCTTACACTGTCACACATACTACCAATATGTAGTATTCATTCCTATGCAGTCTTCGATTCATTATGTAAAACATTGATGTTTAAGGTTTATTCAGGTTGCTTACATCATTAACAACTTGTTTAAGATTGTAATAAATAGAGACTTAATTCAGTCCTTGAACAAAAATGATGTAAGTCTTGTCAAATAAATTGCGAACGTCGTCTAACTTAAAACCATAACGATCAGTATTACTTTCATGATAATATGTACTCACCAGAAGTCCACCCACTCCTTATCAAAGCGCCAGTGAAGACACAGAAACCTGCTGCCAAGATATTGCGTAATAAATTTGTCCGCTACAGTTCGTATATACTCTGCTCTAAGCCCGGTGTTGTCACTTAACATTCAAAGGCGTAACACATGATCGTTCCCTAAGTCAAAAATACCCCCCTATTTTGCGCGGTTTCAAGAACATTTTCGTCATTTTTTACCCCTATTTTACATGAAAACGCGTACAAATTAGCCTTAAGAAATACCCCTATTTTTGCATTTCAAGTACACTTTTACAAAAGTATCCCTTTTTTAACATTTCAAGAACACACACAAAAACACTTGTTCTGATTCATTGTTTTACTCCGTTGTCCTTTTAATATATAAATGAGGAAAATGACAGAAAATGTATACAAATACATCCAATAGGATGCATCATGTGTTTTTATGATACAGTTATCAACAATGTAATCTTTCCTCCTTTTTTTTTTTTTTTTTTTTTTTTTTTGCAAAATAAAGCTTGAATGTGACCAATACATAAACTGACTGACAAAATTACGAACTCTGGCATTTGCCACGAATTCCCTCACTCAAACCACTATATCAGCACCATCTTTAGATATTTTCAAGAAAAACCTCTAGCTTGCCGGTCACCAAATAGTGAGCGATTTGCGGTTTTCGCCCTGCTGACTACAACTTCAAAAGGTTCAGAAGGAACAATTCCTTTATGATCAGGTGCCATTTTGAAGAGTTTGTGGCTCGGTTTGTGGGTACCCAGTTTGTCAAGGCTCCGGAGGCAGGGTGCGTCATTAATAAAGCCAATGAAAAAAGTCTCATGGAATCAGCGGCCAAACTGGGTAAGTCCCCAGTGACGTAATCGGTGTAAACAAACCACGAAACAAATAAAAACGAGTCGAGCGTGTTGCTGAATATTTAGGCCGGGATAAAAAGAAAAAAAAAAAGTTTCACAAAAGTGAAATCGGGGAGTAAATTGAGCGAGAAATGGTAAGATGTCTTGGGATTTCAACATTATGATGATGATGATTCACATAAATATGTCCCCTATTTTTTAATTTCGAGTACACCGTCGTCAAAAACAACCCTATTTTTTAAATATCGCGAACATAAAAGTTCGCGAACATAGTTTAAAAATAAATTGGGAACGATCATGCGTACACATAGTCAATGTTAAGTGACAACACCCTAAGGAAATACTGTGAGAAGACTGGATTAAAATGACGGTATCCAAATCTCCCTAATACACCGTAAGCATGTACAAATGCATTGCAACGGGAGGAAGAATAATAGAAAGCGGCAGGATACTTGTTTATGTAATCCTCTATGTGGATGAAGTGCTGAGGAGTTCCTCCGGGAAGTTTTAAGTATCTTACTGCTATAATGCAATACATGTATACTAGGTATGGCGAGCTCTGTCAGATTGGCAAAGATTTTAGTCATCTGATCTTCGTATTCCTCTACTTCAATACGATCTTCCTCAGTTTGACTTTTCCTTCCATAATCAGTACCCACCATAATTGTATCCACTTCTCCACCACAAGCAGTGCGAAAACCACGCACTGATACAATTTTTGTAATGCCCGACAATCAATGGCGTCTTCAAAGGTTCTTTGTTTTGGTGGTGCTTCCGGGTCAAGCGTAACGAATCTAATTTTATCATTAGAACCAATATTTTCACACACGTGGATTCATCAAAATATAACAATGATTTAAATTGTACTCATATTGCAATATTTAGTTACATAGACTCATTTTATTACTCTGTTTCCTCTGTACTCAACATTGGGTAATTTGGTATTTGCAGTGTAGATTTCTTTTGCTCAAACCTTTGACGCTTTAATGATTTATCAACAAACCTCATAGCACCGTTTATTCATGTTTAATCTTGAATGTTACGTTGATTTATATTATATCGACCAAGCGTCATTATTAAGCTCCTCAGGTACATCGAATGTAAAACAATACGCTGTGATATGAAGGGAAGTGATGTAGCTAAACTATGATTATTAATGGAAATGATTATTAATGGGTTTTATTTCAAATCAATCATTAAGAACTTCATCATATTTGACGGATACATAATACATTATTGCCATCAATACCTACGAACGAAAGTAGGGTGTTAATATCGAATGTTATAATGTTACCTCCAAAAACGTCAAAATATGACAAAGTACTGAATAATTTGTAAACCTAAAGTACAAACAAATTATTTGTTACAACCAAACTAATTTAAAGGGGTTACCAGGATTTTCTGCAAACTACTCCACTACAAAATCATAAAATATTGCAAGTAACGCACTCAACAGTACGGACGTTTTATTCAACCTTCAATTTGAATGATGAATTTGACAGATTGCTTTCATGTTGGTAAATGATTTAAAATGAACCACAAGAGAATCCCGTCATTTGGAGGGGACGTTAAGCCAGAAGAACCAAATTTGTAGCTCGTAGTCAATTTCGAGGAGAGTAGGATGATACGCCCTGACAGTCCCAACCCATCCTGACATCAATGGAAATTATCTTCACAAGAGGCTTTCTTGGGTAATCTAGGGTTGTCAAACCCAAACAAATCAAATCAAACATTTAGTCGCTACTGGTATTGCTTTTTTCTATACCTTATAAGGCACTCTCAGTGACACCTACGAAAGGGGAAAACTGATATGCAATTTGAAAGAATCATAAGTAAACGATAATTCTTTAAAATTGTTGAATAGTACGTTTTTGTGATACGGGCATAATCTCAAGACGGGATTTATACATGTATGGGTGATGTAAATCAAATCTCCCGTAGTTGACATACATATGCCAGGCGGAATTAGAATGAAATTGGATCAATTCATTTAGGGGGAAAATATAAAATCAACAGCGATTGTCTCGATTGATAATGTGAAAAGGTATTAGTATAAACATATTGTGACAAATATATTGCATAATCACTTCAGGGTTTTGCTAGGCTTTTGCCACGGGGGTTTCATTCAAATAATATGACAATTATTGGTACATCTTATAATCAAAACAAGACAATTATGTTAACATTTATGCTTGAAAAATGACACTTTCAGTCAATTGCTAATTTGCTATCGTCGTCTGCTCTTACCCTACACACGCCCAGGTTAAGTTGGAAAGAACGTAATTACGTTGTTGACCAAATACGGCACGTACAACTGGCTAAATTAATCTCAATTATGTGTGTCATTTCCGAACCAATTGAAGTAAAATTAGGAGAAGTCCGTGTTAAAACAAAGAACAGTTGATTTTTGATGACATTTTTGTTGAATTATTCTCTTAAAGGGATGTGAGCCTGTAAGCACCTTCAAACGAGCCCTTAAGTCTTATCTTAAGTTTACACTTTCAACCGAGGACACACTTCCAACCGTGGACGTCCCCGGTTCCTACGGAGGTGCAGTATGATGAAAATAACACAAATGGTTATTTAGAGCACAATCAAATCAATACCTCTTGTAGGTATAGGATATGTCCCCAATTCGATAGCACCATGTCACAGTATGTCCATGGTAAGGTGACTCACTGCTGAAACTTGGTTGGCGGTTACACAATTTCAGTCCTCGTTTGGAGGCGCTTACCGGCAGTTATGTGTGTGTGGGGGGTGTGGGGGTGTCATCATCATCATGGCATCCGTCTGTCTCGGGAGACAATGGAGTTTTGTGCCCTAAGTCACTCTGATGTTTGGCTGCATCGCCTGCTGTGGCTATGCAGTCCAATTCTTGAACGACAAATCCTCTTACATTTGCTGTAAGTGAAAACAATTTCTTCCCACTGCTGGATCTTCTTCTGGTTTCCAACTGGTACATGTACATTTCACAAACTTTATTGTCATGCATTATATATGCTGTGTAATTTGATGAGATGGTTTCTTATCAATAGGAGAAATGACTGCTTTCTTTAACATGAGTTTTAAATAACGGGTTGCCGTCTTTGAATTGTTAATATTTTGTCGATTGCCCCTAAATACTCGTATAATACGATTTAAATGTGAAGTACATAGTAAAATACAAATTCGGTTGAAAACAACATTTTCCCTAGAGTTTGTATTTCTAAAATATATAGAATTCTCTCGCTCAAATAATTGGCGTTTAAAGATTTATCACCAAACCTCACATCACAATTTATACTGGTTTTAATCTAGAATGTGTTACGTTGATTTATATCGACCATGCGTCATTATTACGCATGTGAGTGACATCAAAAGTAAAGCAATATACATGATATACATACGGGAAACGATGTAGACAAACTATGACAAGAGAACTATTAATGAAAATGATTCGGGTTTCATTTCACATCAATCATTAAAACTGCATCATATTTTATTGATATATGATGTCTATTATTTTCATCTGTTACTGATCTGTACCTACGGAAGTAGGGTGCTAATGTCGAATGTTATGCATCTACCTTCCAGAACGACGACATAATGATAAAAGTGTTGAATAGTAGAAGACAAATTGAAGACCTGAGCGCAAGAAGACCGTAAGTCCACTTGGCCCCTCAACATGTATACAATAAAGTTGCGTATAGTTTCGTATAGTTTGGTAATGTTTTATACATGTTCAGGGGCCAAAACCAATCTTTCACAACCTTTCATAATGTTTTCACCCTGGAACATGTATTAAACATTATAAAACCTTAAGAAACTGTACGTAACTTTAGTGTATACATGTTGAGGGGCCAAGTGGACTTACGGTCTTCTTGCGCTCAGGTCTTCAATTACACTATTGGCTACAATCAAACTAGGTTAAATCCTCATGGCTCAATTTTATACTGCTCCAAGCAAGTTACATACTGTATAACAAACACCGAAACACAAGGAATTGCAGCCCTTGGTTACATTTTTATTGCTGATATTCCTGATTACCTTGCTGATTGAAGACATTCATGACGAGAGAGAATGTGAGAGGGAGTGATAGATTTGGTAAAGAGTGTGTACGAGAAAAGGAAAGAAAGAAAACTATGAGTGTGACAGACAATATAAAATTCAGTAATACACGTAATACTTACAGAGAAAGACAGAAAAAAGATTTGGGAAGAGACGCTTTCAATGTGAATTCAATTCATATTGATGAAGTTACTTGTACAATGAATAAGAACGTTTGCCAAACATGTATGGCACACTACATGTATATGAAAGTTTAAAACAAGTCTTCAAAACTTACTTTTTCTTATCCCTATTCAGTTTCTGAAAGCTCTAAATGTCCTCTTAAGAAACATGTATAAAACTCATTTTTGACCAGGGTCGACATGTGAATCATTCCCCTTGATCATGTCACATATTTCGGAGAAACCCTTCTCCGTCATCAGCGGGTGGTAGCTGAATGTTGACTGGTTGATCCTCTATCCAATCTGGACGTTGGTGGTAAGAACGTTTGCCAAACATATATGACACACTACATGTATATGAAAGTTTAAAACAAGTCTTCAAAACTTACTTTTTCTTATCTCTATTCAGTTTCTGAAAGCTCTAAATGTCCTCTTAAGAAACATGTATAAAACTCATTTTTGACCAGGGTCGACATGTGACTCATTCCCCTTGATCATGTCACATATTTCGGAGAAACCCTTCTCCGTCATCAGCGGGTGGTAGCTGAATGTTGACTGGTTGATCCTCTATCCAATCTGGACGTTGGTGGTGTCCTAGGTATTTCCAATGGAGAATCATAAAGTCTTGAGAGTTTACGGCCCGTGTTTAGGGTGGGGTTGGTCTCCTTCTATGCAAATAGCCTCCCTCACTTTACGCTGAACAAAATTGTCTTCTCTACAGATAACAGTGACACCTCCCATGTCAAGAATGTGCCCTGCATACAATGGTATATCTGTTGTGTTCTGCAATAGTTGAGGTGTTACTCGTTGTTTTGGCCATGCAAGGGTCCTTTTGGTTTTTCATACGTAGACTTTATCACACTCACTGCAAGGGATGCGATAAATTCCACCAGACTGATCTTCTCTTAGAGTCTTTCGGTGCAACTAACAATTGAACTCTTATCACTTTATCACATTCACTGCAGGGGATGCGATAAATTACACCAGATTGATCTTCTATTTGAGTCTTATCTTTTGGTGCAACTATCAATTAAACTCTCAAGACTTTATGATTCTCTGTTGGAAATATCTAGGACACCACCAACGTCCAGATTGAATAGAGGATTAACTATTCAACATTCAGCTATCACCCGCTGATAACGGAGAAGGGTTTCTCCGAAATATACGATAAAAAAGTGGGTGTTGAAGACTTGCTTACACTGTCACACATACTACCAATATGTAGTATTCATTCCTATGCAGTCTTCGATTCATTATGTAAAACATTGATGTTTAAGGTTTATTCAGGTTGCTTACATCATTAACAACTTGTTTAAGATTGTAATAAATAGAGACTTAATTCAGTCCTTGAACAAAAATGATGTAAGTCTTGTCAAATAAATTGCGAACGTCGTCTAACTTAAAACCATAACGATCAGTATTACTTTCATGATAATATGTACTCACCAGAAGTCCACCCACTCCTTATCAAAGCGCCAGTGAAGACACAGAAACCTGCTGCCAAGATATTGCGTAATAAATTTGTCCGCTACAGTTCGTATATACTCTGCTCTAAGCCCGGTGTTGTCACTTAACATTCAAAGGCGTAACACATGATCGTTCCCTAAGTCAAAAATACCCCCCTATTTTGCGCGGTTTCAAGAACATTTTCGTCATTTTTTACCCCTATTTTACATGAAAACGCGTACAAATTAGCCTTAAGAAATACCCCTACTTTTTGCATTTCAAGTACACTTTTACAAAAGTATCCCTTTTTTAACATTTCAAGAACACACACAAAAACACTTGTTCTGATTCATTGTTTTACTCCGTTGTCCTTTTAATATATAAATGAGGAAAATGACAGAAAAATGTATACAAATACATCCAATAGGATGCATCATGTGTTTTTTATGATACAGTTATCAACAATGTAATCTTTCCTCCTTTTTTTTTTTTTTTTTTTTTTGCAAAATAAAGCTTGAATGTGACCAATACATAAACTGACTGACAAAAATTACGAACTCTGGCATTTGCCACGAATTCCCTCACTCAAACCACTATATCAGCACCATCTTTAGATATTTTCAAGAAAAACCTCTAGCTTGCCGGTCACCAAATAGTGAGCGATTTGCGGTTTTCGCCCTGCTGACTACAACTTCAAAAGGTTCAGAAGGAACAATTCCTTTATGATCAGGTGCCATTTTGAAGAGTTTGTGGCTCGGTTTGTGGGTACCCAGTTTGTCAAGGCTCCGGAGGCAGGGTGCGTCATTAATAAAGCCAATGAAAAAAGTCTCATGGAATCAGCGGCCAAACTGGGTAAGTCCCCAGTGACGTAATCGGTGTAAACAAACCACGAAACAAAAAAAACCGAGTCGAGCGTGTTGCTGAATATTTAGGCCGGGATTATTAGGAAGGCAAAAAAGTTTCACAAAAGTGAAATCGGGGAGTAAATTGAGCGAGAAATGGTAAGATGTCTTGGGATTTCAACATTATGATGATGATGATTCACATAAATATGTACCCTATTTTTTAATTTCGAGTACACCGTCGTCAAAAACAACCCTATTTTTTAAATATCGCGAACATAAAATGTTCGCGAACATAGTTTAAAAATAACCCCTTTTTTCGCGAAATTGGGAACGATCATGCGTACACATAGTCAATGTTAAGTGACAACACCCTAAGGAAATACTGTGAGAAGACTGGATTAAAATGACGGTATCCAAATCTCCCTAATACACCGTAAGCATGTACAAATGCATTGCAACGGGAGGAAGAATAATAGAAAGCGGCAGGATACTTGTTTATGTAATCCTCTATGTGGATGAAGTGCTGAGGAGTTCCTCCGGGAAGTTTTAAGTATCTTACTGCTATAATGCAATACATGTATACTAGGTATGGCGAGCTCTGTCAGATTGGCAAAGATTTTAGTCATCTGATCTTCGTATTCCTCTACTTCAATACGATCTTCCTCAGTTTGACTTTTCCTTCCATAATCAGTACCCACCATAATTGTATCCACTTCTCCACCACAAGCAGTGCGAAAACCACGCACTGATACAATTTTTGTAATGCCCGACAATCAATGGCGTCTTCAAAGGTTCTTTGTTTTGGTGGTGCTTCCGGGTCAAGCGTAACGAATCTAATTTTATCATTAGAACCAATATTTTCACACACGTGGATTCATCAAAATATAACAATGATTTAAATTGTACTCATATTGCAATATTTAGTTACATAGACTCATTTTATTACTCTGTTTCCTCTGTACTCAACATTGGGTAATTTGGTATTTGCAGTGTAGATTTCTTTTGCTCAAACCTTTGACGCTTTAATGATTTATCAACAAACCTCATAGCACCGTTTATTCATGTTTAATCTTGAATGTTACGTTGATTTATATTATATCGACCAAGCGTCATTATTAAGCTCCTCAGGTACATCGAATGTAAAACAATACGCTGTGATATGAAGGGAAGTGATGTAGCTAAACTATGATTATTAATGGAAATGATTATTAATGGGTTTTATTTCAAATCAATCATTAAGAACTTCATCATATTTGACGGATACATAATACATTATTGCCATCAATACCTACGAACGAAAGTAGGGTGTTAATATCGAATGTTATAATGTTACCTCCAAAAACGTCAAAATATGACAAAGTACTGAATAATTTGTAAACCTAAAGTACAAACAAATTATTTGTTACAACCAAACTAATTTAAAGGGGTTACCAGGGATTTTCTGCAAACTACTCCACTACAAAATCATAAAATATTGCAAGTAACGCACTCAACAGTACGGACGTTTTATTCAACCTTCAATTTGAATGATGAATTTGACAGATTGCTTTCATGTTGGTAAATGATTTAAAATGAACCACAAGAGAATCCCGTCATTTGGAGGGGACGTTAAGCCAGAAGAACCAAATTTGTAGCTCGTAGTCAATTTCGAGGAGAGTAGGATGATACGCCCTGACAGTCCCAACCCATCCTGACATCAATGGAAATTATCTTCACAAGAGGCTTTCTTGGGTAATCTAGGGTTGTCAAACCCAAACAAATCAAATCAAACATTTAGTCGCTACTGGTATTGCTTTTTTCTATACCTTATAAGGCACTCTCAGTGACACCTACGAAAGGGGAAAACTGATATGCAATTTGAAAGAATCATAAGTAAACGATAATTCTTTAAAATTGTTGAATAGTACGTTTTTGTGATACGGGCATAATCTCAAGACGGGATTTATACATGTATGGGTGATGTAAATCAAATCTCCCGTAGTTGACATACATATGCCAGGCGGAATTAGAATGAAATTGGATCAATTCATTTAGGGGAAAATATAAAATCAACAGCGATTGTCTCGATTGATAATGTGAAAAGGTATTAGTATAAACATATTGTGACAAATATATTGCATAATCACTTCAGGGTTTTGCTAGGCTTTTGCCACGGGGTTTCATTCAAATAATATGACAATTATTGGTACATCTTATAATCAAAACAAGACAATTATGTTAACATTTATGCTTGAAAAATGACACTTTCAGTCAATTGCTAATTTGCTATCGTCGTCTGCTCTTACCCTACACACGCCCAGGTTAAGTTGGAAAGAACGTAATTACGTTGTTGACCAAATACGGCACGTACAACTGGCTAAATTAATCTCAATTATGTGTGTCATTTCCGAACCAATTGAAGTAAAATTAGGAGAAGTCCGTGTTAAAACAAAGAACAGTTGATTTTTGATGACATTTTTGTTGAATTATTCTCTTAAAGGGATGTGAGCCTGTAAGCACCTTCAAACGAGCCCTTAAGTCTTATCTTAAGTTTACACTTTCAACCGAGGACACACTTCCAACCGTGGACGTCCCCGGTTCCTACGGAGGTGCAGTATGATGAAAATAACACAAATGGTTATTTAGAGCACAATCAAATCAATACCTCTTGTAGGTATAGGATATGTCCCCAATTCGATAGCACCATGTCACAGTATGTCCATGGTAAGGTGACTCACTGCTGAAACTTGGTTGGCGGTTACACAATTTCAGTCCTCGTTTGGAGGCGCTTACCGGCAGTTATGTGTGTGTGGGGGGTGTGGGGGTGTCATCATCATCATGGCATCCGTCTGTCTCGGGAGACAATGGAGTTTTGTGCCCTAAGTCACTCTGATGTTTGGCTGCATCGCCTGCTGTGGCTATGCAGTCCAATTCTTGAACGACAAATCCTCTTACATTTGCTGTAAGTGAAAACAATTTCTTCCCACTGCTGGATCTTCTTCTGGTTTCCAACTCTTTCCAGCTATTTCGATCTGCAGCCATGCTTTCCCAGTTTGATGGGTTGATGTCACAATTTTTCATGTCTCGCTTGCAGACGTCCTTGAAGCGCAGGGCTGGTCTTCCAACAGGTCTGGAGCCGATTTCTAGCTGGCCATACAGCAGGTCTTTTGGGATTCTACCATCATCCATTCGGCTGACATGTCCAAGCCATCTCAAGCGTCTTTGTGACAGGAGTGCAAACATGCTAAAGATGCACGCATCTTCTAAGACGGCTTTGTTGGTGACATGGTCCTGCCATGTGAAGCCTAGGATACGTCTGAGGCAGCGCATGTGGAAAGCATTCAGTCTCTGTTCCTGATGTGCATATAGTGCCCATGCCTCGCTTCCATAGAGAAGAGTGCTGAGTACACAGGCCTGATACACCCTCATCTTTGTGTTGATGGTTAGCATGGTGTTTTCCCATACTCTCTTTTAGAGACGTGCCATTGCAGTAGATGCCTTGTCAATGCGTGTATTCAAGTCTGCGTCAAGCGATAGATTGTTGGAGATTTTGGAACCAAGGTAAGTGAAGACTTCCACCACTTCAAGCATGTAGTCGTTGATACTGATGCAGGGTGTAATACTGGCATCCTGAGCCATAATGTTTGTCTTCTTCAGACTAATTGTCAGGCCAAACTCTCTACATGCATCTGCAAAGCTGCTGATGAGTCTCTGTAGATGTAATGTAAACATTAAGGCACGCAAATGTTGAGACAAATACATCTGACTCAAAATAGTAATGGTAATAAAAGACATAAGGGGTGTAATTTCCTCCTCATTGCATGACTTTCCTTGGGAAGCAAGAGATACCGAAGACTTTCGTTTTGATATGTTAGTCGCATTAGCTCAAGAGCCGCAAGACAATGAAATATAGATTCGATTATTGGCTTTCTTGACTCGATTAATAAAAGATCAATAGAGTAATATTAGAAAGTGCACTACCGTGTTTCAGTTAAACGGCTAGAATTGGGCAAATACGTCTCCTGCCATCACACACTGAAAGATCTAAATTAGTGAAAAAGTAACAATGCTTCCAGGCGCTTTACCTAAACTATTGCGCCTTGAAAAAGTTCAAAACGTCCATAAGTCCCTTAATACTTACAGTTCCTAAACGTAAGATTATTTAATGAAAATAAATCTTTTACTACTAATAGTTCCTAAACGCGTATTATTTCTACCTAATAAAATGACAGTTAAAATGTTAGTAAATAAGATACTTTATAACACATATTTTGTATTTAAAACGGTTATTATAACAAGCGCATGTAATGTGAAGAGGAAGCCACTCTAAAGGAGTTTACATAGTACTTTCATGGGTGCTCTGTTACGTTTATGTTCGTTTTTTTTTCTAGAAGAATACAAGAAATGTGTCTCCATTTATGATAATAAAAACCTGCGAGAGAACTCATGTGTAACTTCTAACAATATGCGCTGGTTCCAGTAGTATATAATACCTCATTCAAACCAATTCAATGCACGATCTCGGAGTTACTTGCATGACTTTGGCGGGCTATTTTGAAACAGTCATGGTTGCACACGCATGACTTGCAGGTACTTCTTTTGAAAATCCTAAACAAGATATAGCAGTCGATGTGCAGCTTATAGAACACGGATAAACTCTATTAGGTTTTGTTTTTTCTTCAAATTGTAGTCAACAGAGGTCACTATAATGGGAGCAATGTCATGACTGCTACATATTTTAGAAAGTATGTTTTATGTAATGTCTGTCATTTTAGGTCTGTAACTGAGAATCTATAATATGGTATGGGGAGGATGGAATTTGTAAGTGGTTATTTTATATCCAGTTACTTATCAAATATTATGAATATGTAATTCATTGGAATAACTTTAGTTTATTGTGCTAAAAGTCTAGTTCCTGAAGTGTAATTCTACCGTATTCTATATTATTGTGTCCCTTTTGTCGCTATGTCGTTAGTCAATTTTTAGAATAATATTGCTTTTGGGTTTTTTTAGAGTAAAATAACTGCAAATAAATTTGGAACAGACTAGATATGTTTTTCAAGGACATTTCCTGCTACCCTAATCCAAGTTAGGACTCTTACATAAAAAGTATACGGCACTGTGTCGTTTGAGCTCCGTTGACTATCCAATGGTACATCGTCGTTATTCACAAAATACCACTGCACAATCACGAGTTGAAATAAAACTTGATTTTAATCCTGATGCTACCATGCGCCCTTTTCAGTATGCGAAAAAGGATGCGTGTTCATTGCACATTATAGAGCAATAAAATCCCGAAGAAAAACAACATTACTGTTTTTTCTTGAAGATGTTCATCAGGACTGTTCATGTTAAACTGGTATTTGTAATTTCATACAACTAGTCCAAAAATTTCCACTTACTTGCAGACGTTTCGGAAACTCACAGTTTCCTTTCTCGATGCTATTGTTGCAGTGACGATCTGTGTACAGCAGATGATTTTTGCTGCTTAGCAACCGAGTTGCCAGTTGATTTCTCAGCTATCAGATCGTCAAAGACGTGACTCAAGTTGTATTGCCCCTCGTCTCGGTTCATGGTTTTTCCCCGCTTTCTGATGGTGATTGCCTCCTTAATCCATCTCTTATATCTATCACTCTCTTTGCCTACGATTCTGGCCTCCTCCCAATTGATGACGTGGTTGTTGTCTACTACATGGTCGGTGATGGCTGATTTGTGAACTACCGATTGGGATGCCTTTCTAGTGGCTCTGGTCTTTATATTGTCACCAATTTTTTCAGCCTCAGTTTTATGCTCTTCCAAGCGTTTACCGAACTTTCTTCCTGTCTCCCCAATGTATGACAAGTCACAATTTTTACATGGGATTGAATATATCACGTCCGTGGAATGATGGGGATCTCGCTTGTCCTTGGGATGAACCAGGAGATTCCGCAGCGTACAATTAGGTTTCATGGCGGTTGAGATATTGTAAGATTTAAAAACTCTCGAGATGCGCTCTGAAACACCCTCCACGTACGGTATAACAACTAAGCCTTTGGACTTGGTGGAATCGTCTTTCTTTGGTCATTCTTTCTTAGGTTTAGGCTTAGCCATCTGGTCTTTCACTTTTTCAATACTCCATTCTGGGTAACCACAATTTTGGAGAGCCCCTTTGATATGCGTTTCCTCCTCTACCTTGTCTTGCTCTTCCGTGACTATTTTCTTCGTTCTGTCAAGGAGGGTACGCACGACGCCAAGTTTCTGGTGGAGAGGGTGATGTGACCTAAAGTTCAAGTATTGGTCGGTGTGTGTTGCCTTCCGATATACCATTAACTTAACTGACCCATCATCGCGGCGAACAATCAATGAGACCAAAAATGGGATCTTACCATCCGCTTCCTTCTCAAAAGTGAATTTAATGGAGTCAGTGTCGTCAGCTTGATTCAGGTGGTCAGTGAGATTATTAACTTCATCCTTGCAAACAATTTCTAAGATATCATCCACATATCTCTTCCATAGCTTAGGTTTACATTCCAAATGAGCATTGGCGATAGCAATGTCTTCCAGGTGTTCCATAAAAATATTGGCGGCCAAAGGTGAAACGGGGCTGCCCATCGCTGCGCCGAAAAGCTGCCTGTAAATCTTCCCACAAAACGTAAAATAAGTGGTAGAGAGGATGAAATCGAGCAATTCCACTACATCTTCTGTTGTTAAGTTGAAGCCGTGAAATTTATTATACTCTTTCAACCAACCCTCCTTCTGTAGCCTTTCTTTAACAATGTCCAGAACTTTATTGATGGGCGTGCACGTAAACAAGGAAACCACATCATGGGAGTTTAATATGTCCCCTTCCTCTATCACTACATCCACTAACTCCTCAGCTAAAGACTTCGAGTTTAACACATGGTGAGTGGAATTTCCTACCATGGGGGCCTAATGTACGCGAGCCACCGAGACGTTTCATATCCTATGGTGGAGGTGTAATCAACTATGGGTCTAAGCGGCGCGTTAGGTTTGTGTATCTTCGGAGTACAGTAAAGTCTAGGGACATTCTCCGCTGTCGGATATAACTGTTTATACTTTGTCTTACTGATTTTCTCCTCATTGGTCAACCTAGTCAAGATAGCCACCAACTTCCTCTTGTATTTTTGCGTGGGGTCAGACGGTAACTCTTCGTACATTTTCTTATCGCTTAACAAGATTTCAGCCTTCTAATTGTACTCCTGTTTATCCAGGACTACCGTAGCCTTCCTCTTATCCGCAGGTAAGATAACAAAACTGTCTTCTTTTTTGAGAACATTAATTGCTTTTCTTTCATGGATACTCACATTAGACTTCGGAGGTTTCGATGACCTAAGAGTACTGGCAACTTTCGATCTCAGTTGAACGGCTTCAGGATACGGTAAGTTCTTACATGCTAATTCAGTAGCGAGCACAAATTCGTCGGGGCACACATCCACGGGAGACACGGCATAATTCAGACCTTTCGCAAGCACCTTGGTCTGAGTGTCATTGAGCTTGTATTTTGACAAATTAATTACCCATTTTTTCAACTGTGTACCGGTGAGATCTGGTTCCGATTCAGCGATCGGTTTTCTGTGCAAATGACCTTTGTTTTGATTCTTGTCTGCCAAATTCTGCAGCTTGCACACTTGACGACTTTTCGTTTTCACAAACGTGTTCTCGCGAACTCTCGCAAGATGGGACGAGATTTCACTTTCCAGAGGGGAGTCCGCGGGTATTACCGATTTTAGTTCACGTTCGAGAGATGATTTGTTATTCTTTAAACAATCCAATTTATTATTAATAACTCTTACTCGTTCGCGTAAAAGTCCACGATGTGCTTGATTTATAATATCCCTGGCTTTCTTGGTGTTGATCGGACACTTGAGTTTGAGGCTAGGAGAAGTGAGGTTTAAATCGCGGCATCTGAGAGTGTAGACAAGATGGTTACGGTGACGGGCAATTTTCTTTTCACAGTTCTCTAAGTCACGAAGATGTTTCACTGTGTTTTTACCATAATCATCACGTAAATTCTTGAAGATGTTCATCAGGACTGTTCATGTTAAACTGGTATTTGTAATTTCATACAACTAGTCCAAAACTAGTCCACCATCAGAAAGCGGGGAAAAACCATGAACCGAGACGAGGGGCAATACAACTTGAGTCACGTCTTTGACGATCTGATAGCTGAGAAATCAACTGGCAACTCGGTTGCAAAGCAGCAAAAATCATCTGCTGTACACAGATCGTCACTGCAACAATAGCATCGATAAAGGAAACTGTGAGTTTCCGAAACGTCTGCAAGTAAGTGGAAATTTTTGGACTAGTTGTATGAAATTACAAATACCAGTTTAACATTACTGTTTGTTACATTTGCCGATCTCTTTTTCTAGGCGAGACATTCTGTAATTATCGTTTTGAAACCATGCAGTCCCAGGGATAGCTGACCCAACGGTACTGCCTCATGTAAATAGATACCGAAGCGTCCTCTCTGTGGATTCCTTGACATTTCTACCTGTAAGAACATTAATTTACTTTTCATTTTACTTGTAGATAATAGAATATACATTTCAATGTTACAAAACAATATAATACGGAATCAAGAATGAACTATCCTCTCAACTATTTATAAAGTAACATGATCATCATGATATTAAAGTGTTATCTACTTCGCATACACTCTTGCCGGGTTCTAGCTATATGAAAATATCAACGCGTGTAGTAGAATCAAATCTCATTGTATAAAAAGGAAAAAACATCTAATTTGGTCTTTCAATTACTCCCAGTCAATTTGTAGTGAAATGTCCGACTCCTTTTGAGAGTGAAATGATTTTAAAAAACCACGTCGTACATAATTCCGCAGGTAGAGTCAATTGACTCCACGGGTAGAGTCAACTGACTCTCTTGTGACAGTCAGGCTACTCCATTTGAGAGCCAGTGCTAGTTTACTCCACTTAGAGAGTCACTTCAGTGTAGAGTACTCTATTAAGTTAATGTTTGTTGCTTTTCTGCAAGAAAACCTAACAGAAAGTGCGAAAATTTTCTAGTTGCAGTCAACAGATGTCAGTATAATGGGTGCAATGTCATTGACGGCAAGATAACTGCTACATAACAGGTTTGTTTCATGTAATGCTTGACATGTTAGGTCTGTAACTGAGAATCTATAATATGGTATGGAGATATGGGGGCGATGGAATTTGTAAGTGGTTATTTTATATCCAGTTACTTATCAAATATTATGAATGTGTCATTCATTGTTTAACTTTGGTTTATTGTGCTAAAAGCCTGGTTCCTGACATGTAATTCTACCGTATTCAATATAATGGTGTCCCTTTTGTCGCTATGTCTTTAGTCAATTTTTAGAATAATATTGCTTTGGGGGGTTTTACACTGAAATAACTATTAATTTTGAATAGAATAGATATGATTTTCAAGGACATTTCCTGCTACTCTAATCCAAGTTAGGACTCTTGCATGAAAATAGTATACCACCCTGTGACGTTTGAGCTCCGTTGACTATCCAAAGGTACATCGTAGTTATTCACAAAAATACCACTACACAATCGCGAGTTGAAATAAAACTTGATTTTAATCCTGATGCTACCATGCGCCCTTTCCAGTGTGCGAAAAAGGATGCGTGTTCGTTCAGGGAACTTAACATATCGGGAATTGCCTGTCACGCATGATCGCACACAGTGCCGCTTGCCGCTACGGCAAGCGGCAAGACGTATTAACTAATGACAAGCTTGAATTGTCCGTTTGTCTGCAATGCGCGTGCGTCACGCCACTCAGCGACAAAAGTATGAAACAGGAATTGGTCGGACCTCATCTCCAACATGATAACTGACATAGGTCAATATCCTTCCCGACATGCTTAGTAGCCAAGTCCGCAGAAGATTATTATTCTTGTGATCCACACACTATGTACACATATGGTCGAATCCAACCAAAAGTGTCCACGGGCCAAAAATAAAAGTCCAAAATAAAAATGTCTCCACAATTTTTTTCCTTTTGCCCATTGATTGATGACATATTGGCCTTATAGGAACCAAAAGTGCCATTACTAATCTTGAAAAATAAATCCAGGACGTGTGATAGTAAATGTGATATCAAAACCCAATGTTACCTACGAATACCACTAGGATGCTTTCACTATCGCAATACTAATCAACCTAAAACAAATGGAATATTCCCATTAACGCTTTTTTCGTGTAATGTAGACCACAGGGTGTAAGGGAAATGCTAGCTCAACCAGAAAATATTTGTTTTTATTTTTATAACGCGATCAATATGATCTTAGTCAATTTTTGCTAGTTTATTTTTGAAAATGAAGTTTCGGTCAGTTTCTGTATTTTATATATCAAATGAGCATGAGTCATGTTACACATTGTAAAAGAACGAGTAGCATACATGTTTTCAAGAATATTAGGAATTATAAGCATACACCTAACGCTTTATACGATGAAAAGGTGAACAAACCCGGGTATTCGTAGGTAACATGAGCGATTTAACAATATCTATATTGAGTTTAGAGGTTTAAAGTTTGCTATTATGGTAATGAATTAATAAAATTGTAGTTTTTAGATCTCTTTCAGATGGTACGTCCAAATGAATAAATGCTATTACCTTAGATCAAAATTTTTTTGATGCTTTTAGCAAGATTTTGACCACTTCATTTTGAAATACAAGTAGTTAATCAGCAATTTTACATAATAAATAATTGTTGAATGAATCCGTATATGGGTAATAATAGTGTCCTGGGGTACCGCTTAAAGTTTTTGACAATTAATTTCCATTGGTAGCGACACTTCATTACACATGTCATGTATTATGCTGTATTCGTAAGTAACATTTCAGTATTTGTAGGTAAGAATTAGACTTTTGGTGGATATCCCAATCAAAACTTCATTTTATAAAGCACTTTGAATGTATCATTTTCTTTATGTGCGTTTATTGATACTTTAGACCCAATCATGTATATTTAATGTCGGTTCACAGTGGTTGAAAGAGGATTGAAGTAAGAAACAAAGGCACTAAATTGACTTTAATTTGCTTAATTGCACACAACTCGCTTAAAACCGTTATTGCAGACTTGTGAAGTCCATCTTGGAGTCAGTTACATCTTGTGGTCTTTCGTTTGAGGGCAACTACAATTAGCTTTATACCAGGGTCCATCATTATGTTGTCTAGATCATGAGACAATGAGAACAGTCGTTTTTTCCATGGTATTCGTCAAAAGTTACCTTCGAATAAATCAATTTGGACACAAATTACTCAGACACCAGAAGGTCGGTAAACATTTAAAATGAAGCACACATGACAGTTGACAAATCCAAGTATTTATCCCTTCTAATCTTCTTTGAATCTGATTTTTCTTTCAAATGAGCAGACTCTCGTCTATCTCAGTACATATTTTTCAACAATTAAGCCGTATTCAGTTTCGCATGGTGGGCATGTATGTGAATTCGCAACTTTCTTTGACATATGATTTGATAGCAAACCTACAGGCCTTCGTTATGTACCAATATGGGCATTGGCATGAATGGCGGTGTTTCACAATACTGTCATGATGTCAAATTGTATTCGTAGGTAACATTCGGTTACCGAAATTTACCTACGAATACTTGCTTTTATTGCTGACATCTCAGAAATATTTAAACGCAGGCTATTGATACTTGGTAGAAATAAAGAGTGTATTACCCTGCACCTATTGCTTAACTATTGTTTACTATTCTCTCACTTTGTGGAAATGACACAGCTTTTAACATGTATTCGGAGGTAATGCATATTTTTACCAAACCTACCTTTGTGCCATTTAGAATTTCTGGCAGCTAAACACAATAATAAAGATGCCTGAATGCAATGCATTTCAGTATTGGACATATCAAAGCTTGTATCAATTGCGCATTTATTAGTGATTTCCATTTTTTAAGATATATCTAGTGCTATGAAAAATTGTATTCGTAGGTAATGTAAAAAAATACCACTCAAAAAATGATCACAAAAATTCATAATTATGTACAAATATGTGAAAAATTGAACAGGCAATCTTTGAATACACGCCTTTCAGGAAATCAATTTAGATTCAATCCAATGACTTCTTTTCATAACTGATTTAGACGTTTTTAAAAATACTTTAAGAAATATTTTGAAAAAATGGGTAAAAATAGCATGTTTTGGGGTCTCTGTGTCTAAGTTTTTCACAGAAGGGGGTCTTATTATATATGGCGCGAAGCGTATGATCAAGGCGAATAAACACAATACAAAAATGAATGCCAATTGATTAATACTTTTAAGTTATGGCCCTGAACATGCCGTGTACACTTTTCGTTGGATTCGACCATATACCTGTGGCCACATTTTATTGTACGATAAATACGAATTTATTAAACATAGTAACAAATGTTCTCTAGCAAATCGGTTATGCGATCGAACTGGTAGGCATATTATAAATTCGGCATATTAAATATCTTCCTGACCAGTTAGATCTGCGCATGGTCAAAGACGATTCCTTACTAGCCATTTTGTTCATTATAACGAATGGATCATGTTCTAACTAATTCCAGCGGACGGTCTGTGGCTGTTGGTCGGACCTCATCTCTTCGCATCGACTGTGACGTCATGAACTTACGGTCCCCGACAATGCCCTTATGAACTCGCATCCTCCTGGTTCGTTGCACATTATAAAGCAATAAAATCCCTTTTTTCAGGCGAGACAATCTCTAATTATAGTTTTTAAACCACGCAGTCCCAGGGATAGCTGACCCAACGGTACTGTCTCATGTAAATAGATACCGAAGCGTCCTCTCTGTGGATTCTTTGACATTTCTACCTGTAAGAACATTAATTTACTTGCTATTTTTGATGATTTAAATTTCATTTTACTTGTAGATAACAGAATATACATTTCAATGTTACAAAACAATATAATACGGAATCAAGAATGAACTATCCTCGCAACTTTTTATATATAACATTATTTTAAAGTGTTATACACTACGCATACGCTCTTGCTGGTTTCTATATTAAAACAAACAACAATTACGAAAACGGCTTTTACACAGCTATATGAAAATATCAACGTGTGTAGTAGAATCAAATCTCATTGGATAAGAAAGGATAAAAAACCATTTAATTTGGTCTATCAATGCAGGATTTGCGAATGGAGGTTGGTGTGCTTTTACGTATGTAATGTATACACGGATGTCACTTAACCATTGGAAGTCCCTCAGTGGAGCCATGTCATCTGCGAAGTGCTCAGTTTAAAAGCAAGAAATATGTTTCGTTTAGACTTGAATACAATGGAGATATTGGATTTAAAGAGCTAATAATGGCACGACTTCGTAAGGTGAATACTCTAAATAGCCTATACTGCCCAAATAATCTACATAATCAACATTAAAACATAGGAAAATGTAACATAACAAGTTAGCTAATCAACATAAAAACACAGGACAAAAGTTTAGCACATGGCCAACTATTTATTGCGAATAATATCATGAGAGAAAAAGAGAGTGAACGAGAAAGGGAAGGAGAAAATATAAATGAGAGAATGGGAGAGAAGCTTTGTGTATCACCAATTCAATTAGCCTTTTTGAGATATGGCGGACACAATAGGATGGCGCTGCACAAAATGGGTAAAGTCTTTTGAATGTGCCGGGTTTTACCCATATTGAAGACTGCCCTGCTATTGTGTATGCCATATCTCGAAAAGGCTAATTGAAGATTTCATCCTTGTTGTGCGTATTGTAGCAAGTGTCTTCCTGACCAGTAGCAAGTAGCAACACAGGTTGATTTACAATTGCCCATCGCAATTACACACCTAGTAAGTCTCACTTATCACCATGTATCTAGGATTACACATTATATATACGATTACACATAAAATTCACGTCTTCAGACTAATTTACGAACGGTTTGTTTACTTCAGCTTAAAATAAACAGTGAAACATGTAGGATGTAGGTTAAAGGGAACATGAAAAAGGACAACAAGTTAGACCTGGACTTACTATTGAAATAAGTTTTTATGGATAAGGAACTTTTCGGTATTTACATATCCTTGTTCTATAATATTTAGTCGAGGATACAGACCAGTATGAGCGCAATGTTGCTACTGCATTTTTCCTTTTAAGGTGGCTGTGTACTCGCAGACATGCATGTAGTAAAAGTGCAATAACTTTGTAATTATTCGCGCAAGACATATAAAAGTATACATTTTTATAAAGGCAAGACATCAATAAATCTTGATATAAATACAGATTTGGGGTAAAAACAACAATTATGAAGAAAATCACAAAAAAGTGAGTTTTTGGCAATATTTGTTAGGTACATCATAGCAAAAAAACACTCTTTCCAAAATATTTTATTTTGTGTTTAGCTCAATCTTGAGCCTTAGTTTTTGAGATATTGACCATTATAAGGCATCAAATTGAACTTTTTAAAATTCACAAACGCCTATTTGCACAAAATGATGCCTAAAATCGGAAATAGACCAAAATATAAAATAATGAGAATACCGTTTCTTGAGTCGATCATGCTTTTTACGATGATCATATTTGCTTACCTATAGATGCTGTATTTATTGAGTTATCGTGTACCTAAATCGTCATTTTACCGAGAAAATGAACATTGAAATAATGGCCGTTAAAGTTTAAAGTGGTCACATTTTGCCCTTTCATCGAATCTCACAGGAGAATGCGGCAGTTTTCGTTTTTTCTACCTTATATTATGTGAACATCGGGTAAATCCACAGCCCGTTGAGAAGTTTGAGCGAAATCCATTCATAACTTGATATTCAAATCGAGGAAAAGAACTTGAAAAAACCCACATTTTATCAGCTAAAACGGAGCCATTTGACCACTTGAAATTAGTGTTTCCAAAGGATGCGCCACGCATGCAGATAAGCGTCGCGTATGCGTAGCGTATCTGTGCGTTAACAAATTGCGCGATACGCAGCGCGATGCGTTGTTGCGCGCGTGTCACCCCGCTGATACAACAAAGATTTTCTCTCTTTAAAATTGCAAACACGAATGAAATAGTGAAATAAAATCCATAAAATAGCGCAGTTGGAGTTTATAAATCTGGATTTTCTTTCCTTGTATTTATAAAAAACATAACAAAGTAACAAATATCAAAAAAGCTCAATTTTGCGAAAGAAACAACGTCTTGAGTACACAGCCGCGTTAAGTAACAACCAGGGATGTGTAGATTCAGAATCTGTCGGGAGCCAAAATGGCACCCTTGAGCAAATTGTGTTATTGAGGACAAAGGTCCCAAAAAACCCCAAGGACCCAAAGACAAATTTCTGCTATTTTATACTTTGATTTAAACATTTTAAAATTGTATCCCCTTGTGTGACCTTTGACCTCAATAACATAATTTGCTCAAGGGTGCCATTTTGGCAGTAGTACGCAACATCTTTGTGGTCTAAATCTGTGATAGGCGAATAGACTGAAGAAGGCTTGCAAGTAAAACAAAATTTGACTTACAGACAGTGTAGTGTTAATCATTACACCTCAACAGTGCTATGTCCCATAATAGACTCGTGATAGATATTACTTAAATGCCACATGCGACAGCTT
This sequence comes from Amphiura filiformis, assembly GCF_039555335.1. Classification (NCBI taxonomy): domain Eukaryota; kingdom Metazoa; phylum Echinodermata; class Ophiuroidea; order Amphilepidida; family Amphiuridae; genus Amphiura; species Amphiura filiformis. The sequence continues at coordinate 35,254,615 of NC_092635.1, forward strand.
GAATTAAATTTGAATATGAACCAGTACTTGTCTCTCACATCACAGTTCTAGTACGGACAGTTGGTACTGACGTTTGTAGTGCAACAATGTACGCTGCGAACTAATTACAGAAGTACGTCATAATTTATTCAGGAGTCTACAAGTACCACTTTTGGACCTGTTAAGGACCTTTTCATTATGTATATAGATTTACAGGTATCCTATTCTGTTTTTAAAGCATTCTTTATTTTGAGTTGATTGAGGGGTGTATATTTAAAAGTACTCTGTTGAAAAGTTCAGGACTTGTTAATGATATAAATAGGTGTATCCTTCGTGTAAGAGAATACCAAACAAAAGAGTCCAAACTCTAATCCTAACCCAAACCCCAACCCTAATCATAATCCTACCCTAACTCTAACCATTACCCTAACCCTAACCCTAACCCTAACCCTAATTCCTAACCCTAACCTAATAATCCTAGTATTTCGTGCTCTCTTACACTAAGGATAAACATATGCATATTGTGTTCATCATCACAAACAATGAGCTGATGAGGGCATTTTCAACACTTTCGAAATTAAGTAAGCAAGAATCGACTACCCCAGTGTTTAAATGTTATATAACAGTTTTGCACTTCGAGATCATAGCATAAGAAAAATACAGACGAAACGATTGGGAAAATAAATAAAGCGAAAGATATCCAGCCACTCAGCCATTTATAAAAAGGAAACGAGCAACACTTTGCTTGATTAAACTCCATTAGCTTTCCACTCCTTAGGATGAAGACACCATTGACCTCCTCGCCATCTTTCTCACCATCATCTCAAGATGTCAGTAACTCTAAGCACCGACACGCCTTGTCTGTCTTCGATAACCATATCACTCCATGAAGATAGCTCACTAGCGATGAAGAACTCCGATCCTGTGGCGGTAAAAAAATACACCAGTTAATAGTATTACACTTCAACATCATTTCATGATAATTATTATATCTAGCCGGTACTCATATTGCCCTTTATATGCCTTCAAAAGGATACACTTTTTGAATTATCTTTTTCGTTTTTGAGTAGCATGTTTTTGTTATACCGTATGGGCATATTTATTTCACAGCGGGATTTATATGGATAAGGACATCCGTTTCAATATTTTGTCATTTTATGAATTATAGTCAATCTCCCATAGTTAATATATCTATGCAAGGACAAAATATAATATCAACAGCGATTGTTTTGCCTATTATTGTGAACAAAATTAATTACAGTATTAATTACAGTTTCTGGCAGAGAAGAACGGCACTTGTTAACATTTTGAGAGAGTGCACTGCGTAAACACAGAAGTGTGGTTCTATTTGGCTGATTCAATCGTCTGACAAACCGTATAACAACAAATCGATAATCTGATTGGCCGATTCCCGGACGATTACGGTTCGGCGTAGAGGGGAACACAAAGCAGCTCTGCGTATGTCGCTCATTAACAGGGCGCTAGCGTCAATCACAGCAAAAGATGTGAAAATCGCTAAAGATAACGCATTTGACTCGTGCTATTGGCGCCAAAATTTTGTGAGGCTTCAGCCCGGAGGCCCGGCCCGGGGGCTTAATTTAAAATGTGAAAAACCTATATGTGATGCGATCAAGCAAAATCAGTCGGAACTCGCAAATATTAATTTCACGGTTTTTTACAAGATAGTAAGATGCATTTACAAAGCTGCATTTTGCTGAAAACCCCATTGAATTTGAACAACCAGTTCCAAAGATATGAGCAATTAAAGAGTTTCCAAAACAATAGGAAAGAAAAGGAAATGTTACCTTTGTTTGGCTATATCTCAAAATCAATATTTGCGAGTTCCGACTGATTTTGATTGATCGCATCACATATGACAATTCTTGGTGTCTTTATACTTATTGTAAATACATCTCATCAAAATCAAAATCTAATCAAAACAAGACAATTTTGTTGACATTTGACACATCTTTGAAATATGAAACTTTCAATCATTTGCTAATTTGCTTATGTCGTCTGCTCTTACGCATGCCGAGAGTTCCTAAAATCCTAACTACGTTGTTGACCAAACATGGTACGTGCTACTGGGTAAATTGATTGCAATTATTGTGTATCTCATTATTTCCGTACCAACTAATGTAATATTGGGGAAATTCGGTATTATAAAAAAGGACAGTGAATATCTGAAATCTGAAAATATTTTGAAAAAAAAAATTCATAAGAGTGTGTTTATAAATTGAGCCTGAAAGGTCTCCTTTTTATTTAAGTGGTAATATTTCCTGGAATGTTTTACGTCAACACTTACGCCTACAGAAAGTTGAAAAATAAATCTTTAATACTGATACTTTCTAAATGTCTAAAATGATAGTTAAAAGTACACTGGGTGATGAAATAATTGTACACCCCATCGCATAATTATGTGTGTTTAATACATACATCCCACACATTAAAGCAATTGAAACAGACATGACTGAATCTCCATTTAAGTCTACTAAACTGGCTTCAAAAAGAAACTTAGGCAGACTACATTCGCAGCTCAACAGATTTCTTTGGCTGGGTTCCAATTATTCGCCTGTGAATTTGGTCCCGGAAGCTGTTCCATGTCAGTGCATTTTGCTGTTGTGTCACTTGGACAACTGTTTGGTTACTGACCAGTGTTTAGAGTAGAGTATTGAAGTAATCCTGTGTCCAATTTTTGTTCATTTTTATGGAGAGGATTTTAAGATATGACCTTGTGAAAAATTATAAGTTTCTTTTTGAGGCCAGTTTATTATAAAATTTATAAAATGTAAAGATGATAAATATTGAAATTGTCTTCAAACCAAAGCCGTTTCTATTTATTGTCGATGTCATGTGGGCATGAGTAGAATAATCTAATTATGATAACTTAAAAGTTGTATAACAAGTAATTTGAAACGGAAACCCCAAAGGATCTTACATGGAAAGTGTTCTGAGACTTGTGTTCATTGCTTCTCTAAACGAATACAAGGAATACATGTTTGTATTTATGATAATAAAGAAACTGCAAGAGAATTGTTCAGATTATTGGGTTTTTATTATTACAATTATGAAGTTTTTTATTATCATTATTGTTATTCTAATTTAGTCAACAGAGATTAGTAAACATGGTAAATGGGAGCAATGCATTGGCTGCAACCTGACTGATACATTTCCATAACTGTAAGCTTATATAATATAGTAAATATTATCAGTGTGGCTTTATTTATTAACTTAGAATTGTATTTTCCGCCTATTAAACCCTCATTGTGTCAAAATGGTGCACCAAATGGCTTTAATTGGGGCTTCAGTTTGACAAACCTTCCCAAATCAATTGAACATGTGAATCAAATCCAGGACTTATCAATAGAGAAACCAAAGCAGAACCCAAAAGCATTGCTATGCAGGACTAAAACTAACAAAGTCCCAATGTATATTGGGGAAAAGAACATTTGCCCGAAAAGGAGGCCGCTTTTTCACGAGTCAGATGGGTATACATGTTCATTGCGCAGTGACAAGGCAATAAAAACCGAGCAAAACATAATCTGTTTACTTACGTTTGCAGATATCTTGTTCTAGGAGAGATAATCTGTAATTATCGTTTTTAAACCACACTGTCCCAGGAATAGCTGACCCAATGATGTTTGCTCGCGTAAAGAAATACTGAAGCGTCCTCTGTAGATTCTTCATCATTTCATCCTGTAAGAACAATTAATCCCTTTGGGTTTAACTTAACTCTCTCCACGCGGGTGTCGACTGCAGACGACAATTTTTTTTATAAAATTCAAAATTTCAAAAATTTCAGAATTGTAATTTGTCATTACCATATTTGGAATCAGCATGAAAAATGCATTAAAATGAGTACAAACAAGCCTAGTATTGGTTCAGTGGTTCTTTAGATAGCTCTTGATGTTTTGAGAAAATATCTCAGAACTTGGTCTTTTTATGTTAAAGCCTATGGCTAGCACGCACAGCATTAATTGTCACATTTATTATCATATGTAAGTTACAAAACAAAGTAATACGACATCAAAGAATGCAAAACTGTCGGAGCAACTCAATACGTTTTGTATGTAACACAGTTAAGTGTTTTAGACTTTGTAACTTGTACGGTTTTGTAGAAATAAATATACATGACAACAAAGGGCTTTTACACAGCTATGCAAAAGAGATCAACGCTTGAAGTTGAATGAAATCTCGTTGAATAACAAAGAATAAACCATCTAATTTTGTCGTGTGTTACCAAATTTGCAAGCGGATGTTAGTTTGCTATTATACACGAATGTCCCTTAACTATTGTAAATCCCTCTGTGGGCCATTTCATCTTCAAAGTGCTCAACTTAAAAGAAAGGGGATGGTTCGTTTAGAATAGAATTCAATGCAGATATTGCATTTAACACCTAGCAATGGCATGACTTTGAAAGGAGAATACGTTGATAAGGTTGCTTTTTTCATGATTTCCACCATTCACTCACCATCCAAATTTTTACAGTATATAGTGCAGTGAAACGAAAATGTTGTAATATTTATTTAAGAATAGAAAGGCACGAATTTTAAGATTCTACTCACTAATGTGTTACACATTGTTTCGAAGTAATTCTGAGCAGTGTATTTCGGTTATCATTGTCTATATTTATAAATGCGCTTTTATAAATACGCACGTGACTCATGGACACGACATACCAAGACCAGCAAGCGTGACCAAATCCTCATGCATTGACCACTATGAAGAAAAGCATAGAACTCTATAGATAAATATCGTCAAATTTAATTAATTGAATAGCAAAATTATTACACATGGGGGATTCCGAATTTGTAATGTTATCAAAAACAACATTTTGAAAGTATTTGACAACGGAAAAAAATATTCAACGACGGAAACGTTTACAATATAATCACAAAGTAGACAATTTTGCTGCACAGTAGTCTTGTATTGTTCCACCTTTGCCTTCAAATGTATAGGAAGACCACCCGCTATGTAGAAGGTCACTTCGAGACTTACTATCTACAAGCTGTTATGGCATCGCGGAGGTGGTCACGTGCGTATTTATAAAAGCGCATTTATAAATATAACCGAAGTACACTGCTAAGTGCTTTAGTATTAGGTTTGAAACAAAAATTACCAACATGGCCTATGTATTGTTATTGTTTTTGGTTGATTATCGTTTTCATTCAAAAGAAACATTTTAACCGATTGTATTATTCATTTAACGTTTATCGTAATTAGCAATCAAAATCCTGCTTGAAATTTTCTAACCTTCGATTAGAGGTTTTTTAACTAAAGGTAATTGTGTTATCGCTTTAGTGCATGACACCGGCAAACATTGGCAAGATAAATATTATCCTATCATAAAATAAGATGTTTTACTTTGAAACCTGGCATTATAGTTTGTGACGCCTTGAGTGGGTCTTCTAACAGCTACAGTAAACTAACACATGATAGGTGTTCTGCACAGATAAGATGTATGGTATTGCCATCTGCTTGCCAAGAGGGGTTTCTGTGTTAAATATTGTGATTATTAATAATAAAAGTGACATACTCATAAGAATAAGAGGCTAACTAGTGAACATCAGTTACCGCGTTCGTCAGACACTAGATTTGATGAGATTTGAGGAAGGGGAGAGGACTTTTGAGAAAGTGTGAACAACATAGCCGGTGGGTAGAAAAGGCGTCACAGCTGACACTATATTCTCCTGACAGTCTTTTAAGGAATGTTTTGGTTACAATGGAGTAGAGACCTTTAGGGCTTATGTATGTCCTGAAAGTTCTATTATTCAGTACATGATACTACAGTACTACACGAATACAATTTTAAAGGCATGGTAGTATTTCAAATAACAAAATGTATTCCTAGTAAAACGCCAAACATTTTTATCTATAAAAATTAAAATATTTTAGACTAACAGCTATAGACGAATGAGATATAATTGCTTACATTGTTTCGATATCACTTTATTGCACACTTGATTTACAAAAATATATTGAATATGTATCATTCTATTCAAGGAAGAAATTCAGTCCAAATTATTTCGAAAAAAAGTTCAATTCACAAATAGAATTTCCAAGTGTACTTCTTGTTGAGTAACAACCCTGTGTAAAATATATGCTATGGAGATTATGTATTCGGTATAATTTCTACATACTGGAAAAAAGTGTATTACTATCAACCGGCAATAGCAAAACCAGCTTTGTATCAGCATGATCAGGGCTTTTTTTTTATTGCACTGTAGATTACGACGCCCTCTATAGTTATTTTAGTATAAGATATATTGGAGTCGTCAGTTAGCTATATGATAACATTGGTTGCAATGAAAAGACCAAGTAGTCTGTCTAAGCCAAGGGCATTACCATTGCATAGTATGATAATACATTAACGCTGACATCGTTTAAATCAAGCGCCTAACTGACAAGGTACGTTATTCATCGGAAGGAGAGACGACAAGAGGCTCGGTTCTGCGGTAGGACAGGTCAAACCAGGGTCTTGTACACCTGCAGGCATGCTTGTCCACAGAATAGTTGTGAGACAGGTAAATAACAAGTTAAACCGAATAACTTACGACAAGTCATATCATGGGAAAGATATTCCAATCATTGCAGTCAAGGTCCAATGTTCCAATGAAAGATCTTGAAAAGCATAATTTGGCAAGATAAATATCTCTTTTGCTTTCTCAGTCAAACATTTGGCACATTTAAGCAGTAATCATGTAATATTGCACATTTTCGCGCACTGCGCGCACTAGTTCCGGACCCAGTGGCGTAGCGTCATAGGTGCACGGGGGCCTCCCCCCATCGATCTGAAAATTTTAAAAATCCCAAATCACGTAAAACGGCTTGACCACCCCCCCATCATGGTCGCTGCCCCCTCCATGTGATGAGCCACGCTACGCCACTGACCCTCACCCCTAGAAAGTGTCAGGGGTGAAAATGGGGACGGCAAAGAGTACATTGTCATTAAGATGACTGAAAATGGGACAAAGGATAATAATGGGGACAAATATTTGGCTTTTCTCCTCGCACTAAAAGGCTGGCCATAAGCATGCTGCTAAACATGCGTGCCTGCCAGAGTGTGTCGAAAGTCCACCAGGACGAGACAAGTTCAAAATATTTTCATGCATAAATTGAATTGTCTATGCCTTCTGCTAATTGCCGTATCCAGCGAAGTTTTACTTGTTAATGCCTACCTGTTTTGCATCAATGGGGCTCGCGTAGTATACCACATTGAGTTGATACTGTTGCAGAACCATTACAAATCGTCGAATCACCTCTACAAGCTTCTACAATAGGTGTACTTTGAAGTATTGGACAATAAAAACGACCATGCTCGTAATACTGCTTGCACCTGAAATAAATCATACACAAACAAATTACAATGTCATATTAAAGCTATATGTCAAGATGGTATATCAGAATAGATCCAATCGTCAAGGATAGCGAAAATTAATTTGATCATCAATTTAGATTCAACATTCTGCATGACATTATCTAACTCATCCAAGATCTCAAGATCCAGCTTGTAGCATTTTTAATTGGTATAAGCTTTTAAATGCACCTTAATTGGTTGTCTTGGTGCATACCTTATGGCTCTCAGATCTATTCAAACTTTAAAATTATTTATAATCATGATACTTTAAATATAACGGATAACGACATTTTAATTTTAAAATTTTATGCTAATATACCATTTCATGTGATACCTATAATGTGATTAATTAGCGTCAAGTATGCTCTTTATGTGAGATAACAAACTATCAAGATGTCATTGACTTACAGATCGTGAACTTGAGAATTTTATTACCATGATTACTGTGGTAAATTAATTATGTGCACTCAAACGTACTTATAAATTTCACATTACTGCTTAAAACAAGTTGAAGAAGAAAAATTAATGTCATTGATCGTTGTAATCTACTCCTTTCAAGTCCTTTTAGAGTTCAAACTACCTTTCGAGAATTGAATAACACGTTTCTGTTAATGTTCTCTATCATGTTAAATAGCGTGTTATATACTGTAACGTCGTAAACAGATGTTATTTACGTAATGTTCGGCGAATCGGTTTATGCATATGGTATACAAATATTGACTGCTATGAGGGGCATGGTTAAGATTATATGCCCAATGTGATCTCAAAACCATGCTATGACCCGAGACGCAGCCGAGGGTCATAGCATGGTTTTGAGATCACCGCGGGCCTATAATCTTAACCATGTCCCGAATATAGCAGTCAATATTTGTTTTATATACCGAATGGATACGTGGATGTTGCGATTGCGCAGTGTGATCGGGACGCACGTACCCAGCAAACACAAAAACGTTTTAAAAACGTTTTAAATAAGTTATATTTTGGCTTTTGGTTTAGGTAAAAACGTTTTAATAACATTAAAATGTCGAGTTATATAAAGGTCATGATAACGTTTTAAAACGTTTTGTATGAAAACACACTACAACAATATTTTTTAAATGTTTTCAAAAAATGTTATTGTAAACTATTTTTGTAAACATTTTTGCCAAATATTGTGTCAATACTTAAATAACATTATGTCAAAATGTTTGAACCCAGCAAACACAGAAATGTTCTTAAAATGTTTTTTTCATATCTTTTTAATAACATTTAAATGTCGGGTTATATAAAGGTCATAAAAACGTTTTTAAAACGTTATTGAAAATATTTTGGGCAAACATTTTTCGCAAAATATTTTTTCAACCCCAAAATAACATTTTGTTTAGAATGTTTTGTATTAAGTTTTCAAGAATGTTTTTGGAATGTTATTAAAACGTTTTTATACCCTTTATATAACCCGACATTTAAACGTTTTCTGTAAAACATTTTTGTTTGCTGAGCAGTAGATTATCAAAAAATTAATGTTTTTCAAGGTTATGAAAACGTTTTATACTCTTAATATACCCTTTATATAACCCGACATTTAAACGTTTTCTTTTTTTAAACCTTTTATAACCTTTTGCGAATGATGTCGAAAACGTTTTGTGTTTGCTAGGTAACCGGTCCATAGTTCATTTTCATGGACCGGTCCATAGTTCATTTTGCGGGCATAGTTAATTCAATGACTGCGCTTTCAACCAATCAGATGACAGGAATCTATATATAAGGTATATAATTGTTATTATATCAATAAAAATGATCAATTATTGACATGGTAAGTAATATATGCATGTACACGGCAACAGCTTTTAGTGTCCGCATTGCATGACCGAATATATCAAAATGGGAAGTGAAATATAAATGTCCACATCATAATATGTTGTAAGTGGTGATATGTGAAGAATTAATAGAACTACGAAGAACCCCAAGATTTTGTATCCGTCATGAAAAAACGCACGCGTTTACGCCCAAACGACCTAAGCTAATCGTAGATCCATCCTTTGCGCTAATTTTAGTGATACAATTTTTACCCAAGCACCTTACCCGGGGATAGGACCTACCATCAAAGATGACCATAGAGGGGGTTAGGCCCCAGTGATTTTCATTTCACTCTTGTGAAATTATTCCAAGACTACTTACTTTTTACTTGTGAAAATAATCATTTCCTTTTATATTAAGAGAAAATTTGGTAAAAATCGCACTTTTGTAGAATTTTTAGCCAAAAATCCATACTTTTGTACATAGCCAGAATTTCCCAAATTTGCATGGGCGCCCTCACATTATGACGTCATAGCGACATTATGTGGTGAACGTTTGCACTTATTTTGATATCACTGGATAAAAGAGATCCATAGCTATACATTAGTACCAAATATAACGGTATATTAACATGATAAAAAGATGCCACGTTGAAAGTAGCGATTGCAATCACTAGACTGGCTCAAGTGAGCTCATTGTGACCGATTTGAGATGACACCCGAAACTACTATACAAATACAAATCCGTTTTTGTTATCAAATTACTCATATTCGTTTAAGCTTTTCTCAGATAATATCCATATTTTGAAAATCTATAATGCAATCTAAGTATCTTCAAAAAGGTTGCAAATGTTCCTAGCCCTGGAAATATATAATACTATTTTTAGATTTAAATGTGGGTAGTCGGTCAAGGAGATTATTGAGAATTAAGAAACCTTCTTTAGTGTCCACAATCAGACGTGCAGTAGTTCCATTTTTAATGTCAATGGGTGGATAGTATTCACTACCTACCAAGCCAATCTATTAATTATTAACGAGTTAATTATTACCGTTGAATGCTTACCGGGGGAGAGTATTATTTGCTAAGATGCGGCAACTTTTACTCTTTAAGTGACAGATTAATTCTAAATTAGGCTCTTCATGACTGTGTTTTATATCATATAGTACATGAACTCGCGACTTTAACAGTCAAAAGCACAGACTCAAGGAAGACGGATCAACAGACAGACATGTGTAATTTACAGATATTCAGGCAAACAGCTAGACAAGAGGCTGTATTATTTATTTATTTCAAACCTTCATTCTTACAAACTTTCTTTCTTTCAAATTTTCCTTCAAACTTTCTTTCAAACTTAACTTTCTTTTAAACATTCAAACATTTTTTAAACTTTCCTTTTTCAATCTTTCTTTCATTCAAACTTTCTTTCTTCCAAACTTTGGCTCTTTCAAAGTTTCTTTCTTTTAAGCTTTCTTTCAAATTTTGATTCTTTCAAACTTTCTTTCTTTCAAACTTTGGTTCTTTCAAACTTTCTTTCTTTCAATTATTTTCTTTCTTTCAAACTTTCTTTCTTTCAAACCTTGTTTCTTTATGAGAATCTGAGAAGAACTAATTAAGAATTAACAACAATTTCAGCTTCCAAATTCTTCCAATCTTTCTTTCTTTCAAACTTTCTTTCTTCCATACTTTCTTTCTTTAAAACTTCCTTTCTTTTAATTTGTCTTTTTTTCAAACTTTCTTTCTTTCAAACTCTCTTTCTTTAAACCTCTCTTCCAAAATTTTATTCTTCAAACGGTCTTTCTGTCAAACTTTTATCTTTCTTTCAAAATGTCTTTCTTTCAAACTTTGGTTCTTTTATACGTTCTTTCAAACTACTTTCTTTCTAACTCTCTTTCTTTAAACCTTTCTGTATTCCAAACTTTCGTTCTTTCAAACGGTCTTTTTGTCAAACTTCCTTTCTTTCTTTCAAACTGTCTTTCTTTCAAACTGTGGCTCTTTCAAATTCTTTCTTTCTTTATGAGAGTATGAGAAAATCGATTAACAATAACGTGAGCTTGTGTTTACTTGCACTTGAGATTAACAAGGTATTAACAGCTGCTATCACTGTGATAGCGCTGATGGGTTGGTGCCAAAGATAGATGTTAACTGAAGTTAATTGAAGCTCAGTCGATTCTGGTTGGAGATAATTGGACCAGATAGAGCATTGCACATCGTCATCATCCCTATATCTTCGTGTCAAAAATTGGCGTGATAGTACAGCGACTCCTCTAGTTTTTCAACAGCTACGCATCGCGATTTTGTTCGAGATAGGCCGAGCGACTCAGGCTAAGCATACCATGACTATCATATGAGATACACACAGAGTTTCTATATTCTACACATTATTACGATTTGTGCATGCTCTAGTACCCCATATGATGTTTCTATTACAAGAAAATCGATTTGTTTTCAGGTAAAACCAGGGTTCTGTTTCCAGTACACTCACTCGAAAAGCAGTACACTAATTAGCGGGGCCTTGCAGCTTGCTGTGGATATCTTTTAATGCATTTTTTATGTAAAGATTTTGAAATCCAATGTAAAAATTATGATATATTTAATTTTGAGAATTACAATTCTACTTTATAGGTATAAAGGAACACGTTTAGCCCAGTCAGTTAAGTTCCAGGTGCAAGCCCTATAACACAATGCATATGTAAACTTTATCTGTGTCAATAATAGAATATTGATTTCAACGGAGTATTGAGCTGTATGGAAAAAATATTTATAATACAGGGTGTTGACACTGTGCATTCCATAGGTGAGCTGAGGATGGAAGGAACGATCTCTGGTGGCTCACCAGGTTGGATCTTGGAATTTTGACAGCTTGGTCGTGGGATCTGACAGAGCGCCGCAGACGAGAATCAATACGATCTGGTAACAGGTGTTGGAGGCGTTCTGGAGCTTCGCCATAGAACATCCTATGAAATAGAGTGATGGCTCCCATTGCTCTTCTATGTCCCACGTGTTATTATTTGATGGGATTTTCATCTTCTTCTGAGTCGCCAATGATGCGTACCGCTCTTCTTTGTACATAATCAAGTTCAGAAAGAGAGGTGGGCGGAGCACTTATGCATGTGGAGCTGTCATATTCCATCTTCGATCGGATCATAGTTTTGTATATCGTTGCTCTTTGAGAAGGAACAAGGTAGGGGCCCACGACGAAGGAGACCGAGACGTTGGCTGGCTGTTCTTGCAATCTTGTTCACTACAGGGGTCTATGACAAGACTTTGTTTAAAGTAGGACCAAGCAGGTGTACACTATATGCCTCTTCCAAAGTTGTTCCGAAAAAATGGAGGCCAGGATGACTAGTTGGAGCATCTCTGCGGTTGGAAATAGTGGTGGTCTTGCGCTTCGCGGCTCAAAACAAACCTTTCCATGTGTTTGCCCATGTCTCTATCGCCTTGAGGTCTACATAAAGTGATGTTGCAGCGCCAATTCTATCATCCTTTGACTTTATGGATGATATTAGGGTTACATCATCTGCATATAGGATGGATAGATTTGTAAGTCCGGTAGTGATATGGTCGATGAAGATAATAAACAGAAGTGGTCCAAGGATTGAGCCTTGTGGGACACCAGCATTTATAAGTTTTTCAGTAAGATGAAATCCCATTCAGTGAGACTCTCAAGTAGAGGTCTGTGAGGTAGTCTTTCAACCAATTCAGCAGCTTACCAGTGAAACCAAGAGCAGATACCTTTGCCAATAGGCCGGGATGCCATACCCTGTAAAAAGCCTTACTGATGTCCCGGCAACCAACTCTACATTCTCCTCTGTCATTGATGGAGTTTGGTAGCTGCTGGGAGACATATGTTCCCGCATGTGTTAGGGCATCGGAAGTGGAATGGCCAGCCCTGAAGCCAAATTGCTGCTTGGATATTAGCTGAATATGACTGTTGCTCTGTAACATGAGTTTTAAATAACGGATTGACGTCTTTGAATTGTTAATATTTTTGTCGATTGCCCTTATGTACTCGTATAATACGATCCAAATGTGAAGAACATAGTAAAACACAAATTCGGTTGAAAATAACATTTTCCATCGAGTTTGTACTTCTAAAATATACAGAATTCTCTCGCTCAAATAATTGGCGTTTAAAGATTTATCAACAAACCTCATAGCACATACTGGTTTTAATCTAGAATGTGTTACGTTGATTTATATCGACCAAGCGTCATTATTACGCATGTGAGTGACATCAAAGGTAAAGCAATATACACTTGCGGGAAACGATGTAGACAAACTATGACAAGAGAACTATTAATGAAAATGATTCGGGTTTCGTTTCACATCAATCATTAAAACCCGCATCATATTTTATTGATACACGATGTCTATTATTTTCATCTGTCACTGATCTGTACCTACGGAAGTAGGGTGCTAATGTCGAATGTTATGTATATACCTTCAAAAACGTCGACATAATTTTAAAGGTGTTGAATAGTAGGAAACAAATTACACTATTGGCTACAATCAAACTGCTCCAAGCAAGCTACATATAACAAACACCAAAACACAATGAATTGCAGCCCTTGGTCACATTTTTATTGCAGATATTCCTAATTATCTTTCCGATTGAAGACATTCATGACGAGAGATAGGAAAGAGAGAATGTGAGGGGGAGTGATAGGTTTGGGAAAGAGTGTGTACGAGAATACTAAAGAAAGAAAACTATGAGTGAGACAGACAATATAAAATACTTACAGAGAAAGACAGAAAAAGAGAAGAAACGCTTTAAATGTGAATTCAATTCATATTTATGAATGTTACTTGTGTTCTTGTACAATAAATAAGAACGTTTGCCAAACATATATGGCACAATATTCCAACTTCGTGTGAAAGTTTAAAAGAAGTCTTCAACTCACTTTTTTATCCGAAACCCTTCTCCGTCATCAGCGGGTGATAGCTGAATGTTGACTAGTTAATCCTCTATTCAATCTGGACGTTGGTGGTGTCCTATGTATTTCCAATAGAGAATCATAAAGTCTTGAAAGTTCACAGCCCGTCCCTGTTTAGGGTGGGTTGGTCTCCTTCTTTATGCAAATAGCCTCCCTCACTTTGCGCTGAACAAAATTATCTTCTCTACAGATAACAATGACACCTCCCAGGTCAAGAATGTGCCCTGCATACAATGGCATATCTGTTGTGTTCTGCAATAGTTGAGGTGTTACTCGCTGTTTCGGCAGTATGCTCTTTGAGTCTCTCCCCCATGGGTTTTCCTTTCACACTCACTGCAGGGAATGCGGTAAATTACACCAGATTGAACTTCTATTAGAATCTTATCTTTTGGTGCAACCTTAGATTATTAATGGGTGCAACTAACAATTGAACTCTCAAGACTTTATGATTCTCTATTGGAAATTTCAAGGACACCACCAACGTCCAGATTGGATAGAGGATCAACTAGTCAACATTCAGCTACCACCCGCTGATAACGGAGAAGGGTTTCTCCGAAATATACGGATAAAAAAGTGAGTCTTGAAGACTTGTTCAAACTTTCACACATTAATACTACCAACACATATAAGAGTATTCATTCCTCATACAGTCTTCGATTCATGATGTAAAACGTTGATATTAAAGGTTTATTCAGGTTGCTTATATCATTAACAACTTGTTTCCATTTATTACAATATTAAAATATTGTAATAAATGGAGACTTAATTCAGTCCTTTAACAAAAAATGATGTCAGTCTTGTCAAATAAATTGCAAACGATATCTAACTTAGTTATCTAAACGATCAGTATTACTTTCAATATAATATATACTCACCAGAAGTCGACCCATTCCTTATCAAACCGCCAGTGAAGACACAGAAACCTGCTGCCAAGTATTGCGTAATAAATTTGTCCGCTACAGTTCGTATATACTCCGCTCTAAGAAAATATTGTGAAAAGACTGGGTTAAAATGTGATGCGATCAAGCAAAATCAGTCGGAACTCGGAAATATTAAATTTTCAGTTTCTTATAGAATGGTAAAAAACATTTACAAAGCTGGATTTTGCAGAAAACCCCATTGAAATTGAACAACCCGTTCCAAAGATATAAGCAATTAAAGAGGAAACAAAAGAAAATATTTCCCTTGTTTGGCTATATCTCAAAATCAATATTTCCAAGTTCCGACTGATTGTGCTTGATCGCATCACAAATGACGGTATCCAAATCTCCCTAATACACCATAAGCATGTATAAAAGCATTGCAACGGGAAGAAGAATTGAAAGCGGCAGGATACTTGTTTATGTAATCCTCTATGTGAATGAAGTGCTAAGGAGTTCCTCCGGGAAGTTTTAAGTATCTTACTGCTATCATGCA
Source organism: Amphiura filiformis (assembly GCF_039555335.1). Lineage (NCBI taxonomy): Eukaryota > Metazoa > Echinodermata > Ophiuroidea > Amphilepidida > Amphiuridae > Amphiura > Amphiura filiformis. The sequence continues at coordinate 35,270,078 of NC_092635.1, forward strand.
ATATACTAGGTATGGTGAGTTCTGTCAGATTGGCAAAGATCTTAGTCATCTGATCTTCGTATTCCTCTAGTTCGATACGATCTTCCTCAGTTTGACTTTTCCTTCCATAATCAGTGCCCACCATAATTGTATCCACTTCTCCACCACAAGCAGTGCGAAAACCACGCACTGATACAAGTTTAACAATTTTTGTAATGCCCGACAACCAATGGCGTCTTCAAAGGTTCTTTGTTTATGGTGCTTCCGGGTCGAGCTATGCGTTTTAAAATTTTGGACGACACGTTTCAATATTTTAAAACTCACAGCAAGCGAAACGAATCTAATTTTATCATTAGATCCAATATTTTCACACACGTGGATTCATCAAAACATAACAATGATTTAAATTGTACTCATATTGCAATATTTAGTTCCATTGACTCATTTTGTTACTCTGTTTCCTTTGTACTCAACATTGGGTAATTTTGTATTTGGAGTGTAGATTTCTTTTGCTCAAACATTTCACGCTTTAATGATTTATCAACAAACCTCATAGCACCGTTTATTCTTGTTTAATCTTGAATGTTACGTTGATTTATATCGACCAAGCGTCATTATTAAGCTCCTCAGGTACATCGAATGTAAAACAATACCCTGTGATATGAAGGAAAATGATGTAGCCAAACTATGATTATTAATGGAAATGATTATTAATGGGTTTTATTTCAAATCAATCATTAAGAACTTCATCATATTTGACGGATACATAATACATTATTGCCGTCAATACCTACGAACGAAAGTAGGGTGTTAATATCGAATGTTATAATGTTACCTCCAAAAACGTCAAAATGACAAAAGTACTGAATAATTTGTAAACCTAAAGTACAAACAAATTATTTGTGACAACCAAACTAAGTTAAAGGGGTTACCAGGGAATTTCTATAAACTACTCCACTACAAAATCGCAGGTGGTTGGCGCCACGAATTCTCTAAATTTGGTAAATTTCCGTTGTCAACCGTGTAATTGAATGGGATTATTTTGACATTTTAAAACGCTTAAAATATCACAAACAAATAGTCCTATGTCAATAAATAATATTAATACAAGCTCAAACCGTTGGGTTTCGATAATGAACCCCACAAAACTAACCGAGTGTGTGGAAAATGCCATATGGCTGACCGGTTTTGCCTTCTCTCCGCCCATCATGCCGCTCGCCACCTCATAAAACATTGCAAGTAACGCACTCAACAGCTCACTCCCGTGGTAATACAAATACAAAATACGGACGTTTTATTCAACCTTCGATTTGAATGATGAATTTAATAGAATGCTTCCACTTTGGGTAAATGATTTTAAACGAACCACAAGAGAATCCCGTCATTCGGCGGGGACGTTAAGCCGTCGGTCTCGTGTACAGAAGAGCCAAATTTATAGCTCGTAGTCAATTTCGAGGAGAGTAGGATGATAAGCCCTGACTGTCCAAACCCATCCTGGTGTTCAAATGCACATCAATGGAAATTAACTTCACAATCTAGGGTTGTCAAACCCAAACAAATCAAACATTTAGTCGCTACTGGTATTGCTTTTTTCTATCCCTTATAAGCCCGGGCTTATAAGGTACTCTTATTGCAAGCAAAGTCAGTGATACCTACGAAAGGGAAAACTGATTTGCAATTTGAAAAAAAAATCATTTATAAATGAACGATAATTCTCTAAAGTTGTTGAGTAGTGCGTTTTTGTGATATGGGCATATTTATCTCAAGACGAGATTTATGTGTATGGGTGATATTGTCATTTTAGAATGTAAAGTAAGTCTCCCATAGTTGACAGGTGGAATTAGAATGAAATTCAATCAATTCATTTGGGGACAAAATATAAAAATCAACAGCGATTGTCTCGATTGATAATGTGAAAAGGTATTAGTATAAACAAATTGTGACAAATATATTGCATAAACACGTCAGGGTTTTACTAGGCTTCAGCCACGGGGGCTTCATTCAAAATGTAAAAACAACAACTTATATGACAATTATTGATACATCTCATAATCAAAAGACAATTATGTTAACATTTATGCTTGAAAAATTGAACTTTCAGTCAATTGCTAATTTGCTATCGTCGTCTGCTCTTACCCTACGCATGCCCAGGTTAAGTTGGAAAGAACGTAATTACGTTGTTGACCAAATGTGGCACGTACAACTGGGTAAATTAATCTCAATTGTGTGTCTCATTTCCGAACCAATTGAAGTCAAATTAGGAGAAGTCCGTGTTAAAACAAAGAACAGTTGATTTTTGATGACATTTTTGTTGAATTATTCTCTTAAAGGGATGTGAGCCTCTAAGCACCTTCAAATGAGCCCTTAAGTCTTATCTTAATTTTACACTTTCAACCGAGGACACACTTCCAATCGTGGACGTCCTCGGTTCCTGCAGTATGATGAAAATAACGTAAATGGCTATTTAGAGCACAGTCACATCAATACCTCTTGTAGGTATACGGTATGTCCCCGATTGGATAGCACCATGTCACAGTATGTCCATGGTAAGGTAGTCACTGCTGAAACTTGGTTGGCGGTTACACAATTTCAGTCCTCGTTTGGAGGCGCTTACCGGCAGTTATGTGTGTGTGGGAGGGGGGGAATGTATGCATTAAGGCACCCAAATGTTGAGACAAATACATCTAACTGAAAACAGTTATGGTAATAAAAGACATAAGGGGTGTAATTTCCTCCTCATTGCATGACTTTCCTTGGGAGGCAAACGATACCTAAGACTTTCGTTTTGATATGTTAGTCGCATTAGCTCAAGAGCCGCAAGACAATGGAATATAGATTCGATTATTGGCTTTCTTGACTCCATTCGTAAAAGATCAATGGAGTAATATTAAAAAGTGCACTACCGTATTTCAGTTAAACGGCGAGAACTGGGCAAATACGTGTCCTGCACTGACAGATCTAAATTTGTGAAAAAGTAATAATGCTTCCAGGAGCTTTACCTAAACTATTGCGCCTTCAAAAAGTTCAAAACGTCCATAAGTCCTTTAATACTTACAGTTCCTAAACGTAAGATTATTTAATGAAAATAAATCTTTTACTACTAATAGTTCCTAAACGCCTATCATTTCTACCAAAATAAAATGACAGTTAAAATGTTAGTAATAATATACTTTATAACACATATTTTGTATTTAAAACGGTTATTATAACAAGTGCATGTAATGTGAAGAGGAAGCCACTTTAAAGGAGTTTACATAGTAAACTGAGCTCAAAAAGAAACTTGTAATTTTTCACAAGGTCATATCTTGAAATCCTGTCCATCAAATTGAACCAAAATTACACACAGATTTACTTCAATACTCTACTCTTAACACATGTCAGTAACCAAGCAGTTATCCAACTGACACAACAGCAAAATGCACAGACATGGGACAGCTTTCACAGCCCAGCCCTGTTTCATGAAAAAAGTGTGTGAAAAGCAGAAAGCAGCACCGTTTTATCATCTGTGCAAGGATCTTGTGTGCATTCTCACAGATTTTGGGTGCCAAATGTTGGGCTGTGAAAGTGAAGGAAGTCCAGGAAGCTGTCCCATGACAGTGCATCTTGCTGTTGTGTCAGTTGGACAACTGCTTGGTTACTGACATGTGTTTTGAGTAGAGTATTAAGGTAATCCTGTGTGTAATTTTGGTTCATTTTGATTGACAGTATTTTAAGATATGACCTTGTGATTCACAAGTTGTAAAAATTATAAGTTTCTTTTTGAGCTCAGTTTACTTTCATGAGTGCTCTGTTACGTTTATGTTCGTTCTTTTCTCTAGAAGAATACAAGAAATGTGTCTCCATTTATAATAATAAAAATAACCTAACAGAAAGTTTGAGAACTTTCTGGGTTATTGTATAATATTAGGTTTTGTTTTTTCTTCAAATTGTAGTCACCAGAGGTCAGTATAATGGGAGCAATGTCATGACTGCTACATAGCAGGAGGTATACATCATGTAATGTCTGATATTTTGTAATAATATGGTATAGAAATGTGAGCTAATATGGGTGCGATGGAATTTGTAAGCGGTTATTTTATATCCAGTTACTTATCAAATATTATGAATGTGTAATTCACTGTATTAACTTTGGTTTATTGTGCTAAAAGCCTAGTTCCTGAAGTGTAATTCTACCGTATTCTATATTATGGTGTCCCTTTTGTCGCTATGTCTTTAGTCAATTTTTAGAATAATATTACTTTTGGGGATTATTACAGTAAAATAACTGCAAATTTGGAATAGACTAGATATGTTTCTCAAGGTCATTTCTTGCTACTCTAATCCAATTTAGGACTCTTACATAAAACAGTATACGACACTGTGACGTTTGAGCTCCGTTGACTATCCAAAGGTACATCGTCGTTATTCACGAAAATACCACAAATCACGAGTTGAAATAAAAATTGATTTCAATCCTGATGCTACCATGCGCCCTTTCCAGTGTGCGAAAAAAGATGCGTGTTCGTTGCACATTATAAAGCAATAAAATCCCTTTTTTCAGGCAAGACAATCTCTAATTATAGTTTTTAAACCACGCAGTCCCTGGGATAGCTGACCCAACCGTACTGCCTCGTGTAAATAGATACCGAAGCGTTCTCACTGTGGATTCTTTGACATTTCTACCTGTAAGAACATTAATTTACTTGCTATTTTTGATGATTTAGATTTCATTTTACTTGTAGATAATAGAATATACATTTCAATGTTACAAAACAATATAATACGGAATCAAGAATGAACTATCCTCTCAACTATTTATAAAGTAACATGATATTAAAGTGTTATCTACTTCGCATACACTCTTGCCGTGTTCTAGAAACAAACAGAAATAACAAAAAACGGCTTTTACGCAGCTATATGAAAATATCAACGCGTGTTATAGAACCAAATCTCATTGGATAAGAAAGGATAAACCATCTAATTTGGTCTTTCAATTACTCCCAGTAAATTTTTAGTGAAATGTCCGACTCCTTTTGAGCGTGAAATGATTAAAACCACGTCGTACATAACTCCGCTGGTAGAGTCAATTGACTCCACGGTTAGAGTCAACTGAAGAGTCAACAGACTCTCTTGTGACAGTCAGGCTATACTCCATTTGAGAGTCAGTGCTAGCTTACTCCACTTGGAGAATCACATCAGTGTAGAGTGATCTATTAAGTTGATGTTTGCTGCTTTTCTGCAAGAGAACCTAACAGAAAGTGGGAGAATATTCTAGGTTATTGGATATAAGGTTTTGTTTTTCTTTAAATTGTAGTCAACAGATGTCAGATACTGGGTGCAATGTCATTGACGGCAAGATAACTGCTACATAACAGGTATGTTTCATGTAATGCTTGACATTTTAGGTCTGTAGCTGAGAATCTATAATATGGTATGGAGATATGGGGGCGATGGAATTTGTAAGTGGTTATTTTATATCCAGCAACTTATCAAATATTATGAATGTGTCATTCATTGTATTAACTTTGGTTTAATGTGCTAAAATCCTAGTTCCTGAAGTGTAATTATGCCGGATGCTATATTATGGTGTCCCTTTTGTCGCTATGTCTTTAGTCAATTTTAGAATAATATTGCTTTTGGGTTTTTTTACGGTAAAACAACTGCAAATTTGGAATACATGTAGACTAGATATGTTTTCACGGACATTTCTTGCTACCCTAATCCAATTTAGGACTCTTACATTAAAAAAAAAGTATACGGCACTGTGACGTTTGAGCTCCGTTGACTATCCAAAGGTACATCGTCGTTATTCACGAAAATACCACAGCACAATCACGAGTTGAAATAAAACTTGATTTTAATCCTGATGCTACCATGCGCCCTTTTCAGTATGCGAAAAAGGATGCGTGTTCGTTGCACATTATAGAGCAACAAAAACCCGAGGAAAAACAACATTACTGTTTGTTACATTTGCCGATCTCTTTTTCTAGGCGAGACATTCTGTAATTATCGTTTTTAAACCACGCAGTCCCAGGGATAGCTGACCCAACGGTACTGTCTCGTGTAAATAGATACCGAAGCGTTCTCTCTGTGGATTCTTCGACATTTCTATCTGTAAGAACATTAATTTACTTGCTATTTTTGATGATTTAAATTTCATTTAACTTGTAGATAATAGAATATACATTTCAATGTTACAAAACAATATAATACGGAATCAAGAATGAACTATCCTCTCAACTATTTATAAAGTAACGTAATATTAAAGTGTTATCTACATCGCATACACTCTTGCCGGGTTCTATAAACAAACAGAAATGACGAAAAACGGCTTTTACGCAGCTATATGAAAATATCAACGCGTGTAATAGAACCAAATCTCATTGGATAAGAAAGGATAAACCATCTAATTTGGTCTTTCAATTACTCCCAGTCATTTTTTAGTAAAATGTCCGACTCCTTTTGAGAGTGAAATGATTAAAACCATGTTGTACATAACTCCGCAGGTAGAGTCAATTGACACAACGGTTAGAGTCAACTGAAGAGTCAACAGATTCTCTTGTGACAGTCAGGCTATACTCCATTTGAGAGTCAGTGCTAGTTTACTCCACTTGGAGAGTCACTTCAGTGTATAGTGCTCTATTAAGTTGATGTTTGTTGCTTTTTTGCAAGAGAACCGAACAAAAAGTGGAAGAATTTTCTAGGTTATTGGATATAAGGTTTTGTTTTTTCTTTAAATTTTAGTCAACAGATGTCAATATACTGGGTGCAATGTCATTGATGGCAAGATAACTGCTACATAACAGGTATGTTTCATGTAATGTCTGACATTTTAGGTAAGTAACTGAGAATCAATAATATGGTATAGAGATATGGGTGCGATGGAATTTGTAAGTGGTTATTTTATATCCAGTTACTTATCAAATATTATGAATGTGTCATTCATTGTATCAAAGTACTGATTGTATTAACTTTGGTTTTTTGTGCTAAAAGCCTATTTCCTGAAGTGTAATTCTAGAATTTTAGAATGATATTACTTTCATTTTTTCCTTGTGTTCATTATGCTCATAGAGGTATGCTAGATATGATTTTCTGCAAAATCTGACGGATGACCACTGACTTGTTGATATGTCATGGAATGACTCATAATTATGTATGAAGTATGGAGTAGACATAAACTGATGTTTATAAAGCAAATTCATCAAGACCCCAAGCCACTTTTCTCTCAGAAATGTTGTCCAAGAACATATTTTCAACATACCTGAAGTTGATGGTGGGGTAAAATGTCTGACATTGGTTTTCAGGGGGGTCAAAATGTACAAACAATTTACAATTGGAGTTTTGCATGGGTAATATCTCAGCTAAAAGTATTCTAATAGGCTCAATATGGGATAAGAGTATGTCCTACCAAAGGGCTCTGACTGGCAAAAAATGGACAAAAATTATTTTACTTTTGGAGTTCTGACCCCGAAGTTGGTCCTGGATGGACGAAGTTGCATTTTGAGGGCCCTATATCTTTTAAAGTAAAGCAGTTACCAGTTTTCTGATGCCAGATTTGAATTCTACACAAAATAGTACCCCAGGATATATACTTCTCAAAGTTTTAGGGGGTTCCCTTTATACATTTATGGACCTCCAAACATCGTCTCTCGTGTTGCGATACATTTTCACGCTGACCCCCCCTAAATTTCAAATTGTTGATATGTCATGGAATGACTCATAATTATGTATGAAGTATGGAGTAGACATAAACTGATGTTTATAAAGCAAATTCATCAAGACCCCAAGCCACTTTTCTCTCAGAAATGTTGTCCAAGAACATATTTTCAACATACCTGAAGTTGATGGTGGGGTAAAATGTCTGACATTGGTTTTCAGGGGGGTCAAAATGTACAAACAATTTACAATTGGAGTTTTGCATGGGTAATATCTCAGCTAAAAGTATTCTAATAGGCTCAATATGGGATAAGAGTATGTCCTACCAAAGGGCTCTGACTGGCAAAAAAATGGACAAAAAAATTATTTTTACTTTTGGAGTTCTGACCCCCCGAAGTTGGTCCTGGATGGACGAAGTTGCATTTTGAGGGCCCTATATCTTTTAAAGTAAAGCAGTTACCAGTTTTCTGATGCCAGATTTGAATTCTACACAAAATAGTACCCCAGGATATATACTTCTCAAAGTTTTAGGGGGTTCCCTTTATACATTTATGGACCTCCAAACATCGTCTCTCGTGTTGCGATACATTTTTCACGCTGACCCCCCCTAAATTTCAAATTGATGCCACGGGAAAACGAAATAGAGTATGAAGCTCAAATTTTCAGGATTTTACTTTCTCATCAATATCTACCACCACACAGCAAAAGAAAAAAATCAAAGAGGTGCTGCGGTGCACATCCCAGGAGTTGACATGGAATGACTCCACTGCACAATCACGAGTTGAAATAAAACTTGATTTTAATACTGATGCTACCATGCGCCCTTTTCAGTATGCGAAGAAGGAATACGTGTTCGTTTCACATTATTGAGCCTCGGCATAGAGCAATAAAATCCCGAGGAAAAACAAATGTTTCTTACATTTGCCGATCCCTTTTTCTAGGCGAGACAATCTCTAATTATCGTTTTTAAATCACGCAGTCCCAGGGATAGCTGACCCAACGGTACTGTCTCGTGTAAATAGATACCGAAGCGTTCTCTTTGTGAATTCTTCGACATTTCTACCAGTAAGAACATTAATTTACTTGTTATCTTTGATGATTTAAATTTCATTTTACTTGTAGATAACAGAATATACATTTCAATGTTACAAAACAATATAATAAGGAATCAACTCCTCTCAACTTTTTATAAAGTAACATAATATCAAAGTGTTTTATACTGCGCATACTCTTACCGGTTTCTATAAACAAACAGAAATGACGAAAACAGCTTTTACGCAGCTATATGAAAATATCAACGCGTGTAGTGGAATCAAATCTCATTGGACAAGAAAGGATAAACCATCTAATTTGGTCTTTCAATGCAGGATTTGCGAATGGAGGTTGGTGTGCTTTTACGTATGTATGTACGGATGTCACCATTGGAAGTCTCTCGGTGGAGCCATGTTACATTATCTGCGAAGTGCTCAGTTTAGAAACAAGAAACATATTTCGTTAAAAATTTAATACAATGAAGATATTGGATTTAAAGAGCTAGTAATGGCATGACTACTCTAAATAGCCTATACGGGCCTTAGTTAAGGATTGAGGTCAACACACATGTCAACCAATGTTTAATACCATGAGGTGTTAGGATAGACCCTAGATCACTGTGGACTAAAATTGTAGGGTACGATTTTCCCTAGAGTCACGAAAGGTCAAATAAATAAATAAATAAATAAATAAATGGACAATTATGAACATGGCAATTTGATCTTAATATCTTTTTTACATACATGTAAAAGATTGCAAACCCGCTGCAAATGCAGCTCACTTCCACGATAATGAAAGTACTGACGCACTTTTATACTAGTATTATTTTGAATATCAGATTATGTTTGCCACATTTCTTCCAGATTTCCCATTTATTCGTTTCATCAGCACATCTATACTTGTTCCAAAAATGCAAAAATTTGTAATACATTTAGGCTGTCCTGGTCACGGATAATCACTGATAATTCCTTTAAAATTCATGGCGCGATTTCATACTGCCCAAACAATGTACATAATCAACATGAAAACATAGGAAATGCAACATGACAATTTAGCTAATCAGCATCAAAACACAGGAAAATGTGAAAGATTTAGTCAATGGCGAACTATTTATTGCGAATAATATCATGAGAGAAAAGGAGAGTGAATGAGAACGGGAAGGAGAAAATATAAATGAGAGAATGGGAGACAGGGAGAGTAGCTTTGTGTATCACCAAGGATGAAATCTTCAATTAGCCTTTTCGAGATATGGCGGGCACAATAGGATGGCGCTGCACAAAATGGGTAAAGTCTTTTGAATTTGCCGTGTTTTACCCATAGACTGCGTCACTGCCCTCCTATTGTGTACGCCATATCTTGAAAAGGCTAAATTTGAAGATTTCATCCTTGTGCGTATTGTAGCAAGTGTCTTAATCACACAGGTTGATTTACAATTGCCCATCGCAATTACACACCTAGTAAATCTCACTTATCACCATGTATCTAGGATTACACATTACACGATTACACATAAAAATTCATGTCTTCAGACTAATTTACGAATGGTTTGTATACTTCAGCTTAAAATAAACAGTGAAACAAGCTTGGTAGGATGTAGGTTATAGGGAACGTATGAAAAAGGACAACAAGTTAGACCTGGACTTACTATCGAAATAAGTTTTTATGGATAAGGAACTTTTTGGTATTTACATTATCCATTATCCTTATTCTATAATATTTAGTCGAGGACACAGACCATTGACGAACCAGTATGAGCGTGAAGTTGCGTACTACTTCAGGATTCGATATGCCCTAGCTAATTCCAAGGCCATCTAATACTTCCTCCCTCGTGATCAGCACTTGATCAGCAACATAAACGGCAAACATTCTCATGTGAAAAGTTCCTTCCTCGTCGTGGCTGACGTAATCGGATTCGTTCATTTAAAACTACGGGTATAGAATTCGATGTTTATCTTTGTGATCTTTGTGATCAAAGGCTTAGAAAATTGAATGCAGAATATAGAACAAAAATGCTCACCTCCTCATATGAAACACAAATAATTTTCAGAAATAGTTTTTTTAAAAATTAACGAAAATGAACTCTGAATTTATCCTCGATTTGTGTTTACACCTGCAATCGTTTAATATGAATTTAGACAGCTCGTCATTCAAAATGGCAGACCGGTACCTAGTTATTATTCTAAATCTGTGAAATAGACTGAAGAAGGCATTGCAGGTAAAACCAAATTTGACTTACAGACAGCGTAGTGTTAATCATTACACCTCAATAGTGCTACATCCCATAATAGACTCGTGGTAGATATTACTTTTATGCCACATGCGACAGCTTGAATAAAATTTGAATATGAACCAGTACTTGTCTCTCACATCACCGTTCTAGTAAGGACGGTTGGTGTTGACGTTTGTAGTGCAACAATGTACGCTGCTAACTAATTACAGAAGTACGTCATAATTTATTCAGGAGTCTACAAGTACCACTTTTAGACCTGTTAAGGACCTTTTCTGTATGTATTTAGATTTACAGGTATCCTATTCTGTTTTTAAAACATTCTTTATTTTGAGTTGATTGAAGGGTGTATGTTTAAAAGTGCTCTGTTGAAAAGTTCAGGACTTGTTAATGATATAAATAGGTGTATTCTTCGTGTAAGAGAATGCCAAACAAATCGCAACTCTAATCCTAACCCAAACCCTACACCTAACCCTAATCCTACCCTAACTCTAACCATTACCCTAACCCTAACCCTAATTCCTAGCCCTAACCCTAACCCTAATCCTAGTATTTCGTGCTCTCTTACACTAAGATAAACCTATAAACATGATAAAGACGCAGATGTGTTCATCATCACAAACAATGAGCTGATGAGGGCATTTTCAATACTTTCGAAATTAAGTAAGCAAGAATCGACAACTCCAGTGCTTTTATATAACAGTTTTGCACTTCTAGTTCATAGCATATGAAAAATACAGACAAAACGATTGGGAAAATAAATATAGCGTAAGATATCCAGCCACTCAGCCATTTGTTAAAGGAAACGAGCAGCACTTTGCTTGATTAAACTCTATTAGTTTTCCACATCTTAGGAGTTAGGATGAAGACACCATTGACCTCCTCGCCATCTTTGTCACCATCATCTCAAGATGTCTGTAACTCTAAGCACCGACACGCCTTGCCTGTCTTCGATAACCATATCACTCCAAGAAGATAGCTCACTAGCGATGAAGAACTCTGATCCTGTGGCGATTACAAAATTACACCAGTTAATGGTATTACACTTTATCATTTCATGATAATTATTATATCTAGCCGATACTCATATTGCCGTTTTCTATGTCTTCAAAAGGCATCTTAAAAGTGAAGGATACACTTTTTGAGTTACCTTTTTTGCGTTTTTGAGTAGCATGTTTTTGTTATATGTGACTGGACACTAGGAATGCGCCGTAAAGTCGGCAAATTATATGCTGAGTTACAGTGTAAAATGTGCGTGAAGGTCGTATTCATAGGTACCTCAATTTGGTGCGACAAGTACCTCATCAAACACTGTTTAAACCAATCAATAATCCTATTGCTGAAGAGGATAATAAGCTTCTACCTATTTCTATAGAATCCTTAAATAGTTTTTGTCTTTGTTTGCTTTGGCTAAATCCTGTTCAAGTGGTGGATAACACAGCATTGTATTTTGTCTAGGTATGTATAACCAACAATTAACAATGAGAGGACATTCCTGAAACTCGTTGACTTCGGGATGATTTGAAATGACCGCCAGTTATGACTGTTTGATATTTATAACCAGAAATGTGAAAAAAGAGACACATGTAGAACCGAAAAAAGGTACAATTTTGCTGAAGGAACAGAGTTCAACAAACCATAACCCTGCTTCTGGATATCGTTTGAAGTCAAATGATATACCATTTTAAAGCTTATGATATATATTTTCTAAATACGAAATAAAACAAAATTGACCGGGCTGACTTTACGGCTGATTCGTGGTGTCCAGTCACATATGTGCATATTTATTTCACGGCGGGATTTATGTGGATAGTAACATCCTTTTCAATATTTTGTCATTTTATAATGTAAAGTTAATCGCCCATAGTTAATATGTATGCAAGACTGTATTATAATGAAATTGAATGGACAAAATATAATCATGATAATATCAACAGCGATTGTTTTGCCTGATATTGTGAACAAAATTAATTACAGTTTCTGGCAGAGATGAACGGCAGTTAACATTTTGATAGAGTGCACTGCGTACACACGGAAGTGTGGTTCTATTTGGCTGATTCAATCGTCTGACAATAACGTATAACAACAAATCGATAATCTGATTGGCCGATTCCCGGGCTGATTACGGTTCGGCGTAGAGCGGCGCTCTTGACGGAACACAAAATAGCTCCGCTATGTCGCTCACTAACAGGGCGCTCGCGTCAATCAGAGCAAAAGATTGTCGTACTTCTCTGGAAGCTAGTGTAGTATAACAAATTGTGAAAATAACTAAAGATAACGCATTTGACTCGTGCGATTGGCGCCAAAATTTTATGAGGTTTCAGCCCAGGGGCTTAATTTAAAATGTGAAAAACCTATATGACAGTTCTTGGTGTCTTTATACTTATTGTAAATACATCTCATAATCAAAACAAGACAATTATGTTGATATTTGACATATCTTTGAAATATGAAACTTTCAATCATTTGCTAATTTGCTAGCGTCGTCTGCTCTTACGTATGCCGAGAGTTCCTAAAATCCTAACTACGTTGTTGACCAAACATGACACGTGCTACTGGATAAATTGACTGCAATTCTGTATCTCATTATTTCCGTACCAACTAATGTAATATTGCGAAAATTCGGTATTATAATAAAGGACAATTAATATCTGACGATACATTTTTGAAATCAATTTCATAAGAGTGTGTGTATAAATTGATGCATTCAATTAATTAAGAGAAAGGTCTTCTTTTTCTAAAAGTGATAATGTTTCCTGGAATGTTTTACGTCAACACTTACGCCTACAGAAAGTTGAAAAATAAATCTTTAATACTTATACTTTCTAAATGTCTAAAATGACAGTTAAAAGTGCAGTAATATGACACTGGGAGATAAAATAATTGTACACCCCCATTGCATATGTGTGTTTGATACATACATCCCACCCATTAAAGCAACTGAAACAGGCAGGACTGAATCTCCGTTTAAGTCTACTATTATCAAATGTAAAGAAGATAAATATTGAAATTGTCTTCAAACCATTTCTATTTATTGTCGTTTATGATAACTTAAAAGATGTATAACAAGTAATTTGTAAAGGAAACCTTAAAAGATTTTACATGGAAAGTGTTCTGAGATTTCTGTTTGTGTTCACTGTTTCTTTAAAAGAATACAAGGAATATGTTTGTATTTATGATAATAAAAAAACTGCAGAATCTAACAGAAATGGGAGAATTGTTCAGGTTATTGGGTTTTTATTATTACAACTATGAAGTTTTTTATTATTATTATTATTATTATTATTATTATTATTATTATTATTATTATTATTATTATTATAGTTATTTTAATTAAGTCAACAGAGATTAGTAAATGGGAGCAATGTCATTGGCTGCAATATGACTGATACATTTCCATCACTGTAAGCTTATATAATATAGTTTGGAGATATCAAGCTACATATATTTGTTAAATATTATGCTTGTGGCTTTATTCATTAACTTCGAATTATATTTTTCCGCCTATTTAACCCTCATTGTGTCAAAATGGTGCACCAAATGGCTTTAATTCATGAATTGGGGCTTCATTCTGAAAAACCTGCCCAAATCAATTGAAAATGTGAATCAAATCTGGGACTTATCAATAGAGAAACCAAAGCAGAAACCAACAGGATTGTTATGCAGGACTAAAAACTTACAAAGGCCCAATGTATAATGGGGAAAAGAACATTTACCCGAAACGGAGGGCGCTTTTTCACGAGTCAGATGGGTATACGTGTTCATTGCGCAGTGACAGGGCAATGAAACCCGAGCAAAACATAATATGTTTACTTACGTTTGCAGATCTCTTGTTCTAGGAGAGATAATCTGTAATTATCGTTTTTAAACCACACAGTCCCAGGAATAGCTGACCCAATGATGTTTGCTCGCGTAAAGAAATACTGAAGCGTCCTCTGTAGATTCTTCATCATTTCATCCTGTAAGAACAATTAATCCCTTTGGGTTTAACTTAACTCTCTCCACGCTTGTGTCGACTACAGACGACACATTTTTTTACAAAATTCAAAATTCCAGAATTGTAATTTTTCATTACCATATTTGGAATCAGCATGAAAAATGCATTAAAATGAGTACAAACAAGCCTAGTATTGGTTCAGTGGTTCTTTAGATAGCTCTTGATATTTTGAGAAAATATCTCCAAACTTGGTTTTTTTCATGTTGAAGTCTATGGCTAGCACGCACAGCATTAACTCTCACATTTACTATCATATGTAAGTTACAAAACAAAGTAATACGAAATCACAGAATGCAAAACTGTCGTAGCAACTCAATACGTTTTGTACGTAACACAGTAAAGTGTTTTAGACTTTGTAACTTGTACGGTTTTGTAGAAATAAACATACATGACAAGAAAGGGCTTTTACACAGCTATGCAAAAGAGATCAACGCGTGAAGTTGAAGGAAATCTCGTTGGATAACAAAGAATAAACCATCTAATTTTGTCGTTTAATACTAAATTTGCAAGCGGATGTTGGTTTGCTATTATACACGGATGTCTCTTAACTATTGTAAATCCCTCTGTGGGGCCATTTCATCTTCAAAGTGCTCAACTTAAAAGAAAGGGGTATGGTTGGTTTAGAATAGAATACAATGCAGATATCGCATTTAACACCTAGCAATGACATGACTTTGAAAGGATAATACGTTGATAAGGTTGCTATTTTCATGATTCCACCATACACTCACCATCCACATTTTATACTATAGTACAGTGAAACGAAAA
This sequence comes from Amphiura filiformis, assembly GCF_039555335.1. NCBI lineage: Eukaryota > Metazoa > Echinodermata > Ophiuroidea > Amphilepidida > Amphiuridae > Amphiura > Amphiura filiformis. The sequence continues at coordinate 35,285,716 of NC_092635.1, forward strand.
TGTTATAATATTTTTTTAAGAATAGCAAGGAACGAATTGTAAGATTCTACTCATTAATGTATTACACATTGTTTCGAAGTAATTCTAAGCAGTGTATACTTCGGTTATATTTATAAATGTGCCTTAGTATTAGGTTTGAAACAAAATTACCATCATGACCTATGTATTGTTATTGGTTTTGGTTGATTATCGTTTTCATTCAAAGGAAAGCATTTAACCGATTGTATTATTCATTTAGCAATCGAAATTAGCAATTAAAATTAGAGACACGTCTTCACCTAGCTGTACTCTTTTCAACCAAAATTTACCCTAATCATGGGCCAAAATAGTGTAAAACACAAATTTTTGCGCGCTGCTTGTGCACATTGTCACAGTAAAGCCTTTTTTTTATCCCGACCCGGGGGCAAAAATAGTGTAAAATACAATTTTTGCTCTGTGGCCCCGAGATTTTATTTTGCCCCCTCTGACCAAGAAAGCTGGCTAGGCCCCTGCTCGCAAATGAAGAATGCAAGCCCGAGATAATTACAAAATGTTACATCTTATATGTGCCTTTTCTGTTTTCCAATTACAAAATACTCTTCAAGGTTAAAATTATGTTTAGACAATGGATGTTATACTGGAGAGCTATTTCATTTCCTTTTTTAGATGTTGTTGTATGATCATGATAACCAAACATTTGTTTTCTAAGAGTGAATCTTTAGTTTTATATGAACACAAGCTCATCGTTTTGTACAATTCCTGTTTTAAATTTTCTAACCTTCAATTAGAAGTTTGTTAACTAAGGGTAATTGCGTTATCGCTTTTAGTGCATGATACCGGCAAACATTGGCAAGATAAATTTTGAAACCTGTCATTATAGTTTGTGAACGCCTTGAGTGGGTCTTCTAACAGCTACAGTAAACTAACACATGATAGGTGTTCTGCACAGATAAGATGTATGGTATTGCCATCTGCTTGCCAAGAGGGGTTTCTGTGTTAAATATTGTGATTATTAATAATAAAAGTGACATCCTCATCAGAATAACTAGTGAACATCGGTTACCGCGTTCGTCAGACACAAGATTTGATGAGATTTGAGGAAGGGGAGAGGACTTTTGAGAAAGTGTGAACAACATAGCCGGTGGGCAGAAAAGGCGTCACAGCTGACACTATATTCTCTTGACAGTCTTTTAAGGAATGTTTTGGTTACAATGGAGTAGAGGCCTTTAGGGCTTATGTATGTCCTGAAAGTTCTATATATTCAGTCCATGATACTACACGAATATAATTTTAAAGGCATGGTAGTATTTCAAATGACAAAATGTATTCCTAGTAAAACGCCAAAAATTGTTATCTATAAAAAATTAAAATATTTTAGACAAACAGCTATAGACGAATGAGCTATAATTACTTACATTGTTTCGATATCACTTTATTGCACACTTGATTAAAATATGTATCATTCTATTCAAGGAAGAAAATCAGTCCAAATTATTTAGAAAAAAAGTTAAATTCGCCAATAGAATTTCCAATTTACTTCTTGTTCGTAACAACCTGTGTAAGATATATGCTATTGAGATTACAGCTATGTATTCGGTATAATTTCTACGTACTGAGAAAAAGCGTATTACTATCAACCGGCAATGTAAAACCAGCTTTGTATCAGCATGATCAGGGCTTTTTTATTGCAATGCCGATTACGACGCCCTCTATAGTTATTATAGTATAAGATATATTGGAGTCATCAGTTGGTTATAATATGATAACATTTGTTGTAATGAAAAGACAAATTAGTCTGCCTTAGCGAAGGGCATTACCATTCCATAGGATGATAATACTTTAACGCTGACATCGTTTAAATCAAGCGCCAAACTGACAAGGTACGTTATTCAATCAGAAGGAGAGAAGACAAGAGGCTAGGTTCTGCGGTAGGACAGGTCAAACCAGGGTCTTGTACACCTGCAGGCATGCTTGTCCACAGAATAGTTGTGAGACAGGTGAATAACACGTTAAACCGAATAACTTACGACAAGTCATATCATGGGAAAGATATTCCAATCATTGCAGTCAAGGTCATTTCCAATGAAAGATCTTGAAAAGCATATTTTTTTCCGTTACGACTACATGTACAGCTGATTTTTAAATCAGCTGTACATTAAATTTTCCAAATTGGCAAGATATCTCTTTTGCCTTCTCAGTCAAAAATTTGACACATAAGCAGTAATCGTGTTACATATTGCACATTTTTGCGCATTGCGTGCACTAGTTCCTGGAAACTCCCCCTCCCCTCCTCATAGAAATTGTCAGGAGTGAAAATGGGGAGGGTAAAGAGTAGAATGTCATTCAAAAATCTACCCAATTTTCTATGCCTTCTGTTAATTGCCGTATTCGGCAAAGTTAAAGTTGTTAATGCCTACCTGTTTTGCATCAATAGGGCTCGCGTAGTATACCACATTGAGTTGATACTGTTGCAGAACCATTACAAATCGTCGAATCACCTCTACAATGGGTGTACTTTGAAGTATTGGACAATAAAAACGACCATGCTCGTAATACTGCTTGCACCTGAAATAAATCATACACAAACAAATTACAATATCATATTAAAGATATAATGTCAAGATGGTATACCGTAAAACCTCGATAGTTAGTATATGTACTTACTATCGAGCGCTTTTACATGCAAACATGAAGAGCCCCGTCCACAAAAGTGTAAAGAGTTTTTAAGCAAATCATCAATACATAGTTATATACGAAGAAGTAAACCTGCAAATTTGTGTCTCAACCCCATTAGCTCAGTTGATAAAGCGCCGGACTATGGTACAATTTTATGTTTTCATCAAAAGCGCTGATAGTAAGCATATGCTATATCGAGTTTTTACGATATCAAAGGAGATCTAATCGTCAAGGATAACGAAAATCAATTTGATCATCAATTTAGATTCAACATTCTGCAAGACATTATCTAACTCATCCAAGATCTCAAGATCCAGCTTGTATCATTTTTATTTGGTATAAGCTATTAAATGCACCTTAATTGGTTGTCTTGATGCATAACACATGGCTCTCAGATCTACTCAAACTTTAAAATTATTTATAATCATGATACTTTAAATACAACGGATAACGACATTTTTATTTTAAAATTTTATGCTAATATACCACTTTATGTGATATATGTGATTAATTAGCGTCAAGTATGCTCTTTATGTGAGATAACAAACTATCAAGATGTCGTTGACTTACAGATCGTGAACTTGAGAATTTTATTACCATGATTACAGTGGTAATAATAATTATGTGCACTCAAATGTACTTATAAATTTCACATTAATATTTAAAAGAAGTTGAAGAAGAAAAATTAATGTAATTAATCGTTGTAATCTATTCCTTTCAAGTCCCGTTAGAGTTCAAACTACATCGCGAGAATTGAATAACACGTTTCTGTTAATGTTCTCTATCATGTTAAATAACGTGTTATGCACTGTAATGTCGTAAACAGGTAGTTTTTGAAATATGTGACCATCCAGCACAACTGAGCCCGGATGTCGCCAGTGCCACTATTGAGATATGCTCCATTGAACTTAACAATAAACAATAGGAAACAAAGGATTTATTGACTGTTTTATTGATTTTCACTACTTAAATGTCAAGTACTATAGACGTGATATACATCATTTTAAAGCTAATTTCAAGCAGAATATTTTGGTTGAATATCTCAAAAATGATGATTGGCGACTTCAGGGCTCAGTTGTGCTGGATGGTCACATATGTTATTTGTGTTATATTCGGCGAATCTATTTATGCTTAGGCTTGTTATTATATCAATAACTTCTGTCCACCCTACAAAGCAAAACAAATATACCGCATACACGGCAACAGCTTGTAGTGTCCGCATTGCATGACCGAATATTTCAAAATGTGAAATGTAACAAAATGTCCACATGTATGGTGTAACGCAAGTGGTGATATGTGAAGGATTAACACTAGAACTACGAAGAACCCGAAAATTGTTTATCCATCATGACAAAACGCACGCGTTTACGCCCAAACGACTTAAAGGCCAATATTGGAATGTCATCTTTCCCTGCGTAAGATCTAACGCATGGCCAGAGGGTAACATGAGTAGGTTTGTTTCACCTTGAAGGCAAGGATAGTCTTGCAAATATGGGCCAACTTTCCCCTAGGCCATCTAATATGCCATGAATTAGTTGGACTACAACTGGTATCTACTGGTCAGTTTATACTTCTATTTCCACATCTGTTATTTTTATATGGGCCTTTAAGCTAATCGTGGATCCATCCTTTGCGCTCAATTTAGTGATACAATTTTACCCCAGCACCTTACCCGGGGATAGGACCGACCATCAAAGATGACCATAGATTTGAGCCAATAGCACCGACGAATTTATCTATTGGAAATGTATACCAAAAAGCAATGTTTCAGACAGTAAATATGCATAACTTCGCATTGACTTGCTGCAAAAGTCATAAAAATTAATCCGCATCGGCGTCAGTGTCAAACATTGGTATAAAAATGCTTTTGATTTTTTCCCAAGTCATTTGTATCTCGATTTTGGATTTCTGATTAAGGCCATACATCTCAGTTTCGGATATTTTCGATCGATAGTTCCCTGTTTTTTACCACACGATATTAACATGATTAAAAGATGCCACGTTTAAAGTAGCGATTGCAATCACTAGACTGGCTCAAGTGAGCTCATTGTGACCGATTTGAGATGAAACCCGAAACTGCTATACAAATACAAATCCGTTTTTGTTATCAAATTACCCATATTCGTTTAAGCTTTTCTCAGATAATATCCATATTTTGAAAATCTATAATGCAATCTAAGTATCTTCAAAAAGGTCGCAAATGTTCCTAGCCCTGGAAATATATAATACTATTTTTAGATTTAAATGTAGGTAGTCGGTCAAGGAGATTATTGAGAATTAAGAAACCTTCTTTAGTGTCCACAATCATACGTGCAGTAGTTCCATTTTTAATGTCAATGGGTGGATAGTATTTACTACCTACCAAGCCATTCTATTAATTATTAACGAGTTAATTATTACCGTTGAATGATTACCGGAGGAGAGTACTATTTGCTAAGATGCGGCAACTTTTACTCTTTAAGTGACAGATTAATTCTAAATTAGGCTCTTCCTGACTGTGTTTTATATCGTATAGTACATGAACTCGCGACTTAAAAAAGTCAAAGCACAGACTTAAGGAAGTCATAGAAACGGATCAACAGTCAGACATGTGTAATTTACAGACACACAGACAATAGGTCATATACACAAAGGTTTCAAACACACATTATAAAAATAGGACTAAAAGCAATAACTCAGAAATAATTTGTCATCGTTTTCTATAGACTTGGTTGATCTTTTCTTCCAATTTGGTTTGTATGTTTCTTTCATTTCATTTTCTTTAATTTCCTTTTTTCTAACTTTCTTGCTTTCTTTCTTACTTTCTTTATTTTTCTCTTTCCTTTTTCTTTCATTCTTACTTGCTTTCGTTCCTTCTGTTTCTCTCTTTCTAATCATTTGCTTCTGTTTCTTTCCAACGTTCTTTGTTTCAAAGTTTCCTTCTTTTAAACTTTCTTTCAAACTTTCTTTTTTTTTCAAAGTATCTTTCAAACTTTTTAAAAACTTTCTGCCTTTCAAACTTCTTTCGTTCAAACCTTTTAAACTTTCTGTCAAACTGTCTTTCAAACGCTAAACATTTTTTCTAACTTTCATCAAACTTTTTCAAGCTATCTAGCATGTCTAGCTTCCCTTTCAAATGGTCTTTTCAAACTTTCTTTCTTTCAAACTTTTCTTTATTTCAAACTTTCTTTCTTTCAAACTTTCTTTCTTTCAAACTTTCTTTCTTTCAAACTTTCTTTCTTTCAAATTTTCTTTCTTTCAAACTTTCTTTTTTCAAACTTTCTTTCTTTCAAATTTTCCTTCAAACCTTCAAACTTTCTTTCAAACTTTCAAACTTTCTTTCAAACATTCTTTCTGTCTTTCAAACTCTTTCATTCAAACTTTCTTTCTTCCAAACTTTGGTTCTTTCAAACTTTCTTTCTTTTAAGCTTTCTTTCTTTCAAACTTTGATTCTTTCAAACTTTCTTTCTTTCAAATTTTCTTTCTTGCAAACTTTCTATCTTTAAAACTTTCTTTCTTTCGAACTTTCTTTCTTTATGAGAGTCTGAGAAGAAATATTTAAGAATTAACAATAATTTCAGCTTGTGTGGACTTAGACTTCTCCGTAGTCCACTTGCCCATTGTGCATATTCTGGCTATTGCATTTAAGCTTAAAACTCTGATTTAATTAATTTGTGCACAATTGATAGATTTTCACATCTGATCTTTAGTTCAATCACCGTGTACTCCCTCTGTTTGTTAGCTTCATAAGAATATTTTAATCGGGCCTTCGCGAATAAACTGGTAGGTTCCAAAATCAGTGTTAAAGTGAGCCATTATTCAAGATATGTTGCATTCAATAACATAAGTATACTTACTTTTACTGTCACTAATTATATAAACTCTTTATGACCATTTTATTATTAATTATAATATACATCAGTATAATTTTGAGCTCCAACAGGATGTGTTCATCATGATTAATAATAACATATTTTTATTTAAATCAAATTCGACTATGGCATAGTCTAGTGTGGACTTGACTTGCATTCAAACTTTCTATCTTTCTTCCAATCTTTCTTTCTTTCTTTCTTACAAACTCTCTTTCTTTAAGCCTTTTTTCTTCCAAACTCTAATTCTTTTACACGGTCTTTTTTGTCAAACTTCGGTTCTTTCATACTTTCTTTCAAACTCTCTTTCTTTCATACTTTCTTTCAAACTCTCTTTCTTTAAACCTTTCTTTCTTCCAAACTTTCAAACGGTCTTTCTGTCAAACTTTCTATCTTTCTTTCAAACTGCTATACAAATACAAATCCTGTCTTTTAAACTTCAGTACTTTCAAACTTTCTTTCTGTCAAAGCAATACAAGACTATCCTTGATTGTGCTAAGACAGCATTCCATAGATCTCAAATTTTGGATTGTGATCACAGCAATCTGTTCAAGGTTAACAACATGTGTGTCACTAAGGTTTCTAACGTGTTGCCATCTCATGACTCTTCTCAGACACTGGCTGACAACTTTGTCAAGTTCTTTGACGACAAAGTTAAGAACATTCGTCAGAACCTTGACTCTCTTCCATCTTCGGACACATCCTATGATTCCTCCCATCCACATTGCGCATTTGAGTTTGGTGGTTTCCACGCGTTAGCTGAAGACGATGTACCGAAATTGATCTCCAAAATGGCATCAAAAACTTGCTCCTTAGACCCTATGCCAACGTGGATGTTGAAACTTTGTTTGAATGAATTACTGCCTGTCATTACGCGTATTATCAACTATTCGTTCCTCTCCGGTGTCTTTCCAGATTGTTTCAAGATAGCGCATGTCATTCCATTGCTTAAAAAAGCAACGCTGGATGCTGAACAGCTGAAGAGTTATCGCAGTGTATCCAATTTGAGCTTCATGTCGAAGGTTGTGGAGAAAGCAGCTGCTGAACAGATTCAAGCATCTTTCATCGCTAATAACTTGTACTCTAACCTCCAGAGTGCCTACCGAAAGCACCACAGCACCGAATCGGCGTTGTTACGTGTCATGAATGATCTTCTTCTTACTGTTGACAAGAGGGAGGACGCGGTACTTGTACTACTTGATCTCAGTGCCGCGTTCGACACCATTGACCACACAATCCTCCTCCAGCGTCTGAAGCATCAGTACCGTATGGCATCACTGGTACCTCACTTTCGTGGTTTAAATCATACATGCATGGACGTAAGCAAGCTGTCAAGATTGGTGACACTTTATTATCATTCTGTGATCTTACCTGCGGTGTCCCGCAAGGTTCGGTCTTTGGACCACAGATCTTCACGATGGATACAGCTCCCATCGCGAATGTTGTTAGAGATCATCAAGTCGAGGGAATGTTCTACGCGGACGACAGTCAGCTGTATGTGTCTTTCAATGCTGACAATATGAGTGATAATCTTGTAAAACTTGAGGCTTGTGTTAACGACATCAAGAAATGGACAGTTGAAAATAAACTCGCACTCAACGACGATAAGACTGAGGTCATCCATATACGCTCGCGCTACGTGGATTCTGACCCCATCGGTGACTTCAAAGTTGGTACATTTAATGTTCCAATTGCCCCGCAATCAAAAGACCTCGCACGTCAATCAAATCTGCAAAAAAGCTTGTCTTGCCATCAGGAAAATCGGCCGTATCAGGAAATACCTGGAGAGAGAGAGCACAGAAAAACTTGTGCACGCTTTTGTTTCTTCGCAGCTTGATTGTGGAAATAGTGTTCGGTCTTCCTGAGTTCCAGTTAGCGAAGCTGCAACGTCTCCAAAACTCCGCGGCTCGGTTGGTAACACTTACAAAGCGACGCGAGCATATTTCACCAATTCTCCGTGATCTTCATTGGTTGCCGGTGAAAAGCAGGATCACATACAAACTTTTCCTGACAACATACAAAGCACTCCATGATCTCGCCCCAGATTACATCCGGGAACTTGTCGTCATCAAAGATCATGTTCGCTCGCTGAGATCTAACGTGGCTCCTCAACTTCATCATACATCTGTCAACAATGTCACATACGGAGAACGGTCGTTCAAGTACGCCGCTCCCGAACTTGCACTGTTCCAAAAGAAACTCAAAACTCATCTGTTCATACAACTCGACGCATCCTGACTCACGAACTGAATTGTCTGTTTTCTCCATGATTATATATGTTTTTAAAATGTGAATAGTGTGTTTAATATCGTGCAATAATGGCTAAGTTATATTCTCCAGCTTTTTGCTGTTTTTAATATATAGTTCTTTTGTATATAAGTTGTTTTTGTATTTTACTTGTTTTATAATAGTATTTGCTTAAGGTTATGTGTACTTTGTATTGTATTTTTAGGGCTTTTCACATAATTATTTTGTAAAACGCACTGTGACGCTCCGTGAAGTGCGCTTAATAAAAGTGTGTTATTATTATTATTATTATTATTATTATTATTATTATTATTATTATTATTATTATTATTATTATTAGGGTTACATCACCTGCATATAGGATGGATAGGTTTGCATGTCCGGTGCTGATGTGGTCGATGAAGATAATAAACAGAAGTGTTCCAAGGATGGAGCCTTGTGGGACACCAGCATTTATATGTTTTTCAGTAAGATGAAATCCCAAGCAGTGGGACTCTCAAGGAGCGTTCTATGAGGTAGTTTTTCAACCAATTCAACAGCTTACCAGTGAAACCAATAGATAGCGTTGACAATAGGCCGGGATGCCATATCCTGTCAAAAGCCTTACTGATGTCCAGGTAAGCAACTCTACATTCTCTTCTGTCATTGATGGAGTTTGGTAACGGCTGGGAGACATATGTTAGGGCATCGAAAGTGGAATGGCCAGCCTAAAGCTAAACTTTCCTTCTTTCAAACTTTCTTTATGAGAGTCTGAGAAGAAGCGATTTACCTCAATGTTGCACTTGATATAGGAACGCACCCAGGACATTACCATATATATCAAGTTTATTCACAAGACGAGGCAGCAGCACATCATGATCAAAAGTCTGTTGGCATGCATTATAATTTATATGTTGTGTACTTTGTTTACAAACAACCTTTTTTAATTAACTTAAAAAATAAAATTGAGTTTGGAAACCGGCCTAACTCATTATAAACGAAGTGGTTTCTTATAGGAGAAATGACTGTTGTTCTTTAACATGAGTTTTAAATAACGGATTGCCGTCTTTGAATTGTTAATATTTTTGTCGATTGCCCTTATACAGCCTGTCTCAAAAAATTGTGCAAGTGAAAAGCGCCCTCTTTGGCGATTAGAAAATACCGTTGTGACATGATGCTTACATCAACGTCAAGGGCACAGTCTTAGCTCTCAAATACCGTTTGTTCTGTTCAATTTGCTCTTTTTAATCTCGAGATATGTTTAGTTAAGAACGAAAGGGTAAAATCAAAATTGTGCCACTTTTACTAGGGAATAGGGCGGTACAATGTAAATCAATGATAGCTGATGTTGATGCGTCTAATGCACTCCCCCCTTCAGGGCTCGTGCATTAGACGCATCAACACCAGCGCGCGTGCATTATTTTGTCTAATTTCATTAATTTGTCAAATTTCATGAACTTGTCAAAGTTTATTAACCCATAAGTGTGTAATATTTGTTTGTCTTTTAACATGTCTTGAATGACAAAAAGAATAGTATTTACCATGGTAAAATCATTGACATGCATATGTATTTAATTTTACAGCAGAATGTGAAATATTTATCGTTTAATTTGTCGTAAGAGGAAAAAGAGAATCATTATACCTTTATCATGATAAAACATTAAAAACAATTTTGCATTGTTGTGTAATTGATGCATTCTTTTGATTTCACGAAGGAACTCTTGATAAACTTGATGCTATCATTGATTTACATGTACAGCCCTCTTCCCTAGTAAAAGTGGCACAATTGTGATTTTACCCTTTCGTTGTTAAGTAAGCATATCTCGAGATTAAAACAAGCAAATTGAACAGACTAAACGGCATTTGAGAGCTAAAACTATGCCCTTGATGTCGATGTAAGCATTATGTCACAACGGTATTTTCTAATTGCCACAGAGGGCGCTTTTCACTTGCACAATTTTTTTTGAGACAGGCTGTATACTCGAATAATACGATCTGAATGGTAAGTACATCGTAAAATACAAATTCGGGTGAAAACAACATTTTCCCTCAAATTTATATTTCTGAAATATAAAGAATTCGCTCGCTCAAATAATTGGCGTTTAAAGATTTATCAACAAACCTCATAGCACAGTTTATACTGGTTTTAATCTAGAAAGTTACGTTGATTTATATCGACCGAGCGTCATTATTACGCACGTGAGTGACATCAAAAGTAAAGCAATATACATACGGGAAACGATGTAGACAAACTATGACAAGAGAACTATTAATGAAAATGATTCGGGTTTCGTTTCACATCAATCATTAAAACCTGCATCATATTTTATTGATATATGATGTCTATTATTTTCATCTGTCACTGATCTGTACCTACGGAAGTAGGGTGCTAATGTCGAATGTTATGTATCTACCTTCCAGAACGTCGACATAATGATAAAAGTGTTGAATACAATACAATATTGGCTACAATCAAACTGGGTTATATCCTGATGGCGCAATTTTATACTGCTCCAAGCAAGTTACATAACAAACACCGAAACACAAGGAATTGCAGCCCTTGGCCACATTTTTATTGCAGATATTCCTAATTACCTTGCAAGATTGAAGACATTCATGACGAGAGATAGGGAAGAGAGAATGTGAGTGGGAGAGATATAGGGTTTGGAAAGAATGAAAACTATAAGTATGAGTGAGACAGACAATATACGAGGGGGTATCAAAAAGTTTTAGAAATCGTCCAGAAGTGAAAGAGCTATATCAATGAAATTTTGTCAGTGCAATCACTGGTCCTTATGTACACTATGGTGCAAAATGGTCTCATAAGTATGTTTACTTTTTAACAGGCGATGCTAGATGCTAATAACCTGCTGCCCAAGTTACTGCGCATAAACTGCACGATTGAGAAAATTGAGGCAAGCAGCGTTATTAAGATCCTGCATTTGAAGGTTTGCAGTGCCTAGAAAATCGATGATGAAATGAAAGTTATCTTCGGTGGTGATTGTGATATTGTCACTATTGCTTTTTGGAAAATGAATTTTTATTTCATCACAGATTTTTTTGGGCACTGTAACCCTTAAAATGGAACTTAATCATGCTACATGCCTCAATTTTCTCCATTTTGCTGGTTATGCGGTTACATAGGCAGGTACTGACATCTAGTGCCTGTAAAAAAAGTAAACATACTTAAGAGACCATTTTTGCATCATAGTGTACATAAGGACCAGTGATTGCACTGACAACATTTCAATGATATAGCTCTTTCACTTCTGGGCGATTTCTAAAACTTTTTGATACCCCTCGTAAAATACAGTAATACTTACAGAGAAAGACAAAAAAAAAAAAGATTTGAGAACAGATGCTTTAAATGCGAATTCAATTCATATTTATGGATGTTACTTGTTATCTTGTACAATAAATACGAGCGTTTGCCAAACATATATGTCACACTATACAGTCTTCGTGTGAAGTTTAAAAAACAAGTCTTCAACTCACTTTTTTATCCGAAACCCTTCTCCGTTATCAGCGGGTGGTAGCTGAATGTTGACTAGTTAATCCTCTATTCAATCTGGACGTTGGTGGTGTCCTATGTATTTCCAATAGAGAATCATAAAGTCTTGAAAGTTCACGGCCCGTCCCTGTTTAGGGTGGGGCGGTCTCCTTCTTTATGCAAATAGCCTCCCTCAATTTGCGCTGAACAAAATTGTCTTCTGTACAGATAACAGTGACACCTCCCAGGTCATGACTGTGTCATGTATGTCCGTTGTGTTCTGCAATAGTTGAGATGTTTGGCAGTACGCTCTATGAGTCTCTCACCCAGGGTCCTTTTGGTTTCTCCCACTTAAACTTTATCACACTCACTGCAAGGGATGCGATAAATTACACCAGACTGATCTTCAATTAGAGTCTTTTGGTGCAACTAACCATTGAACTCTCGAGACTTTATGATTCTCTATTGGAAATACCTAGGACACCACCAACGTCCAGGTTGAATAGTGGATCAACTAGTCAACATTCAGCTACCACCTACTGATGACGGCGAAGGGTTTCTCCGAAATATACGGATAAAAAAAGGTGAATGTTGAAGACTTTTTAAACTTTCACACTTGAATACTACCAACAGTATCATTGCTATACAGTCTTGATTCATTATGTAAAACGTTGATATTAAAGATTTATTGAGGTTGCTTACATCATTAACAACTTGTTTAAGATTGTAATAAATGGAGACATAACTCAGTCCTTGAACAAAAATGATGTAAGTCTTGTCAAATAAATATACTCACCAGAAGTCGACCCACTCCTTATCAAACCGCCAGTGAAGACACAGAAACCTGCTGCCAAGATATTGCGTAATAAATTTGTCCGCTACAGTTCGTATATACTCCGCTCTAAGAAAATACTGTGAAAACACTGGATTAAAATGACGGTATCCAAATCTCCCTAATACACCATAAGCATGTACAAATGCATTGCAACGGGAGGAAGAATTGAAAGCGGCAGGATACTTGTTTATGTAATCCTCTATGTGAATGAAGTGCTGGGGAGTTCCTCCGGGAAGTTTCAGTATCTTACTGCTATCATGCAATATACTAGGTATGGTGAGTTCTGTCAGATTGGCAAAGATTTTAGTCATCTGATCTTCGTATTCCTCTAGTTCAATACGATCTTCATCAGTTTGACTTTTCCTTCCATAATCAGTGCCCACCATAATTGTATCCACTTCTCCACCACAAGCAGTGCGAAAACCACGCACTGATACAAGTTTAACAATTTTTTGTAATGCCCGCCAATCAATGGTGTCTTCAAAGGTTCTTTGTTTTGGTAGTGCTTCCGGGTCGGTTTGGTGTTCAAAGAAAGGCGGTAGAACCAGAGTGTAGTTGTGAATCAAAGCTAATGCTAAGCAGAATTTGAAGCTTTGTAATTGGTTATTTGGACCTTGGTTACCGAGTGTTATTGGTAGTAGATACCTAGTGTCGTCAACAGGTAGTGTAACGGGCTGTGCAAACTCTTCTGAGTCCTCACTCTCGGATCTGTTCTTTTTACTCTGAAAGACACAAATAAAGTGTAAATCATGATATCAAATGGTTTTAGTTGTTTTATGGTACAGGGTCAACATCGCCGTTCTAGCCACCATTGGATTGTCACGCCACCATTGGATTGTCACGCAAGTGTGATAATAATAATGTTGAAAACAGTTTCAAGAAGGATTCGGTGTGATCAATAGATAGAAAATGGATCCACTATAATTGTTGATTTAGAGTGCATACATTTAAACATTTAACTTTGAAATTCACAGTGATAGGTGTTCCTTTTTTATATTCGTATTACGCGGGCTTTAGATGTTGACTTTTTCCTATGATGCATATCGTATTTTGACCTCTCCCCCCAGCAACCGCTGGAGGCGCACCATACTGTGAATCGGCTGAATTCATGAATACACGCAAACGCACTGTTTCTACGTACAGGGATATGTTCTCGAATTGCGCAATGTTAAGTGTTGTTAGTATAATCAACACACTCATAGAAATTGTTCGTTGGCATTACTCAGTAAGTTGATGTAAGTCGTTGCATCAACTTTCCGAGTAATGCCAACGCGTATAATTTTGAGTAACGCTGACTCGATATCATTATGTTGGTCGCACTCATTTGCACTTACTTTATTGAGTTGTTACAACTCAGAAAATGAAACTAGGTTAGCATAATTTTCTAGAGGTGTGCTATAGTATACAAAATTCTGCACTGATTACAAAAATAAATATTTGAATACTGCTAATTGTGCAGAAAATGATCCAATTACGTGAATTAAGTAACAAAGTACCAAATTGGAATAACTCAAAACAAGAAGTACCAGTAACTTAATATGAACGAGTTACATCAAGTTACAATAACTCAACTAATTGGTTCTTTGAACCTTGTTTATTTTTCTAAGTTCCCTGAACTTGAATTCAAAAGTTGGCATTACTTAAAAAGTTGACGCAACGACTTACATCAACTTTTTAAGTAATGCAAACAAAGTTGATTAGTTAACGGAACTTTTTGAGCTTTTTCAGCATTTTTAAGTTCGGATAACTAAAATGAATTTTGTTTTGGCAACTTTTACACTATTTTTGAGTTGTCCAAACTTACTCCTTTTGAATTGCGCCAACAAGGCGAACTAGTCATTTCTATGAGTGCAGTCATCATTCCAAAACTTACTTAAGGATCTGAGAGCACACCAGAAATATCGAATTGCATTTCGAATACGAGGAATGTCCTTTTGATATTAAATAATTTTGATTTTTTTTACTTCGCGGGGGTTACACTTTTGAAAGTACATATGGAGGAGGACACCAATATATTTAATTCTTATCAGAACTGACATAGCGAACTATTTTGCATCTTATCACTTTTGTCTAATTCTAAGGTTTATTACACCTGAAATAATGCGAGTTACCAGACCCTATTATAATTTAAGCTGTAACAATACCATATGTGCAAATACCGTACATCCTAACAATTTACACAACTGAAATGTAGACATTTTATAATATTCGCAAGAAATATGAATCCTCATGCTCAATGCAAACGCAAGTGTTGCAAGTTCGAACCCCCCATGTCCTCAATCGATTTGTCATAAAATACAGAAGCATATCACTATACCATCCTGTTAGTTTGAATAAAATATTTTTCATTATTAATTAAAAACGAAATCAAATAAAGTCACTATATACCCGGTCTCACCTTTCAGATGGGGCTTAGCAAATGCGATATATATAGAGCGTGATGTCTCCAAAGAAATTATTCTTAGTTATTTTTATATCATTGCTGCCAAAAACACATTAATCATTCACATACTTTCGTGACCATAATAATCTAATGAAATAGGTAAATATGTCACTTAGCCTGTTAAGTTGATTAATTGAGGCACGTTTGCTCTCTATCATAAAAAGGTGACGCCGTACAAATGAACTGAGCTAAATCGCTCAATTTTGCTTTTTGAGATTTAGCTCTCAGAATTAAATGCCGGCAAAGGAATAGTAAGCGGCATAATTACAAGCCGTCAGAAGAAGGGGGAGTAAGAGCTAAATTAGTGACAAAAGCAAGCATATTTAGACTGCCTAGCGATGTGTTAAGTGGGCCATATTTAGCACGTGACGTGCTCGTTTATCAAATGTTGTCTGCATTTGCGTACCTATGTCTGAGAGAGTTCTTTAAATAGTACAAAGTCTACTCCACAAAGACGTCGTTATGTTTTGACAAAATAAACAAACAGGTGATTAATGATTTAGAAAATAAAAAAGGTGATTGATGATTTATACTTTAATAGAAAAAGTTATTTTTGACACGGTTTTGCAGATTTACTGGAGCCTGTGACTTACAATATACTATAAAACAAATGTGCTTAATTATTAAGCCTATTAGAAAGACAACAATAATAATAGTTGTTATTACAATAAATTGTAATGATTATTTCACCAATTCTTTGCTAATGCTGACCCATTCCATGTCAACTCCAGGGATGTGCACCGCAGCACCTCTTCAATTTTTTTCTTTTTCTGTGTGGTGGTAGATATTGATGAGAAAGTAAAATTCCGAAAATTTGAGCTTCATACTCCATTTCGTTTTCCCGTGGCATCAATTTGAAATTTAGGGGTCAGCGTAAAAATGTGTCGCAACGCGAAAGACAACGTTTGGAGGTCCATAAATGTATAAAGGGAACCATTTACAACTTTGAAAAGTATGTATTCTGGGGTACTTATTTGTGTAGAATTCAAATCTGGCATCAGAAAACTTGTAACTCCTTTACTTTAAAAGATATAGGGCCCTCAAAATGCAACTTCGTCCATCCAGGACCAACTTTGGGGGGTCAAAACTCCAAAAGTAAAAATAATTTTATTGTCCATTTTTTTTTTTTCAGAGCCCTTTGGTAGGACATTACTCTTATCCAATATTGAGCCTATTAGAATACTTTTAGCTGAGATATTACCCATGCAAAACCCCAATTGTACATTTTTGTACATTTTGACCCCCTGAAAACCAATGTCAGACATTTTGCCCCACCATCAACTTCAGGTATGTTGAAGATATGTCCTTGGACAACATTTCTGAGAGATATTGGCTTTGGGACTCGATGGCTTCAACACATCAGTAAGGTTTGCATTCTCCATAGAGTTGTACACATTTTGATTTTGCATGTATAATGACTTATGTACAACTCTATGGAGAATGCAAAACCTTACTGATGTGTTGGAGTTACAAGTTATCTGATGCCAGATTTGAATTCTACACAAATAAGTACCCCAGAATACATACTTTTCAAAGTTGTAAATGGTTCCCTTTATACATTTATGGACCTCCAAACGTTGTCTTTCGCGTTGCGACACATTTTTTACGCTGACCCCCCTAAATTTCAAATTGATGCCACGGGAAAACGAAATGAAGTATGAAGCTCAAATGTTCGGAATTTTACTTTCTCATCAATATCTACCACCACACAGAAAAAGAAAAAAAATTGAAGAGGTGCTGCGGTGCACATCCCTGGAGTTGACATGGAATGGGTCTGCTTTTTTTTTGCTTATGTAATTTACGCTTTTGTACATATACTGTGTTTTTTTTCCTTCAAATCATCAATCCGGATTGACTATAACCATGATAAACAATAATACCAGTCTCACATTCATCAATTAGGTGGGCAGGTACTTTCACCCCCTCCACCACCAATTTTACGATGGCCTAGGTGCTGGCGGCACATGGAAAGTCTACACTATAGTGTTGGCCAATGTATCCAATATTACACGGTCAAATACAAAAGCGTACTGGAACAAGGAAAGTCTGCACTTGTGTTAGTCAGCAAATGTATCACACGATCAAAATACAAAGGCATGCCTAAATTTTGCACATGGAAAGTCCACACTGTTAGCAAATTTGTCCATTAGTACACGCTCAAATACAGAGGCGTACCAGAACGTGGAAAGTTTACATTAGAATTAATGTTAGCAAACGTATCCAATATTAGATACCAGATACAGCGGTGTACCAGAACGAAGAAAGTCTACACTAGTGTTAGTTAGCAAGTGTATTCAATAGTTTACGGTCAAATGCAAAGGCGTACCTGAATGTGGAAAGTGCAGTTAAGTAAGTGTATCACATACATGACATTATATCACGGTCAAATATAAAGGCGTACCAGAAGATGGCAGGTCTACACTAGTGTTATAAAATGTATCCAATACACGTCATATAAATTACAAAGTCGTACCTGAACATGAAAAATCTTCACTAGTGTTAGCAAATGTATGTATAATCAGTTTTTGGAAATCATGGCAATCAAAATTTCAGAATTAGCAATATATTGTTACTCCATAACGCGATCGTAATTAGAAATTTTAATGTCAGCTTCGCTGAATAACAACGAGTAATATACGCGTAGTCACGTACAATAGCACTGTGGCTAGTTTGGCCAATATGAAACAATGAACGACTGTTATTTTTGGTCGAGGCACGTAATAAGATCATATTTTCGTGAATATCATCATTATTTATATGGTATTATGCATGTATTGCGTCTTTTAAGTTTTTCATATAACCTGATTTTGACATTGACATAATACGATTTGTAAGTATAGGACCACTTGTCCCCGGCACTTGTCATTGACTCATTCTTGATTTCGTCACATCTAATTTTAATCCTTTGGGGATCTCTAGTACTTCCATGGGGATATTCACGTTAAAATCCACACTAACTCGATCTGTGGAAATTTTTTGAAATATCTTTCAAAGGGAGTATGTTTTTCAAGGTCAAGCTTAATCATTTTCCATAATCACCATGTACTCACCTACATCTTCCACAACTTTTCGTTTCCCAATTTTCAATTCTATTTGAAACTCATACTCAAAACTTAAGGTAAATCTTTCACAGGGGTAGTGTAGATTTTCAAAAAAATAGCCCATTGAATAGGCAATATTAATACACCTCAATTTCATTATTCAAACGAAAGTGATCGTTTATCATTTTCATAACGTGAAATTGAAATCTACAATGTCAATGGCGTGTTGCAATATAATATCGCTAATAATATCTAATGATTTGTCCTTGTGAAAGATTTCTTGACATATAACTATATTGACGCAGTATTATTAGATTCATAATTCATGTAAAACGTCAAATTGAGTTGTAAAGTCATTAAAGTTATTGTAAAGCCATTTAGAGACAATCATAAAATCAATCTTTTACTTGATCTTGAAGTTGGGGAAACTATCAAGAACAGATTTCTTCTGATTGTGTTTTTCTTCACGGCTTGTGAATCAGATAAATGCATGGTTAATATTGTAATTGGGTAGAGGTAGAACCAGATGGTTTCCTTATTTCGGATAATCTTCATAAGCTCACCAGATGTAGGTCATTACAAGGAATTCAGCGGATTTCATTAACCATGAACAGGTGGATGCATAGAATTAATAAGGAGGTAGATAGGATGAACAAGACTTTATCTGAGGCTGATTCATACTCCAATTCGCGTAAGTCGTTTTTTTCTGTGGCGATAAACCATGAATTTTACGATCTCAAGCAACATTTCGCGCGATAAATTCACTCGAGTTGTGTTTTGTTCAAATCAAGCAAATTCTGATTGGCTGTTTAGGAGGCAGGGTCAAATATTTTTGCAGAATGTTATTAAGAGATCGGAAAGCAACATTTGCATTTTTTTTTTGATATTTAACAGTCCTCGAAGTAAACTTTGTAAATTTAATGATTATGTACTTAAAGTGTATGTAGCCGGGAGGAAAAGCCGTCCATCATTTGAACATTTTAACCTTTCGTATTGAAGATACACATTTTTTTCCCAAAAAGAATTAAAAAATTGTAGGGAAATTTTTTTTCGTTTAGAGGGTTGGGCAAAACCTGGTAAAAAAACCACCGAAATCATACTGGTTCACTATCAGATTCCTTATGCTGCTGCCCCATGAGGTACACTGCTATACTTCAATGGTAGCCTATATATAGACATGATAGAGTACTCATGTGGGTGCTCTAGAGTACACACATCGGAATCACACGTACAGTACACACACTGGTATTGGATTGGTACCGCACTGGTACTCTATAATAGCCACAACGTATAATTGTCAGCAGTGTATGGCTCTGGGGTCGACAGAAATAGGATTCGGGTACATTGTAGTGTATGTAATAGCATATATGAGCATTGTTATGCACGTTTTTTCTTCTCATATCAGATCCGCTAGAGTTATTACAACTCAAAATTTGAAAACAGATGTTGCTAAAAGTAGGCCTCAATGTACATGTAAGCATGAAAAAAATCTGACCTTTAAGAACAGTTTAAAAATAAATATGTACCAATGCTTTAAAATCCTCTCTAATCCCCATATCCGTCTAAAAACCTTATCTATTGATCTGTTTTCATATTTTACAAGACAAATAATCTGTTATAATGGTCTGTTTTTATATTTGCCTTATATGAAAATTGATATTAGTGTGTCCTCAATATTGTAAACCGACACCGCTAAAATATAATATAAAATCAAGATAGGTCTGCACAAGTCCTTTCATTTGATATAGCATCATGTCTTGTTTTGATATGAACCAATTAAATTGTAAATATATATTCTTAAAAGAAATTTGATACCGTAGGCTATCTCTTGTTTATATATATTTGGAGCTTAATTGCAACTTTTGAAAAAACTTGTTTCAATGTTCTGTTTACTCGTTAAAATAATGCTAACGTATCAGAAAGACGACAAAATATTACTTTTTGATCTGCATAATTATTTTGATTGTCCCGTCTTATTAACATGAACAAGCTTCATTAGTCTGTTTTCGTTTTTCATTTTTAACATTCACGAAACCTTATAACTCTATTTTATGATAATTATTTCCACTCTCTCTACTATTGTTGCCACGTTCAACATAAAAAAATACAGCAACAGAATTAAGGTCCTAGGTTTTTTTACCCCTGTGTATCCCAGAAAATGACAAATATCATAATTAGAAGCAGCAGCCAATTGCTGCATCTTTTAGCTCGAATTTGAGACCTCATTTTGTTGAAATCGGTCACGAAATAAAGACGCGGTGGTTAGATTCAAAATCCCACGACATCGCGACAGATACAATTGAAAAATTTTATAGCTATAAAAATCGCTTACACGCGAATTGGAGTATGAACCAGCCTCGTATAAAGTCTTGTTCATCCTATCTACCTCCTTATTAATTCCATGCACCCACCTGTCCATGGTTAAAGAAATCCGATGAATTCCTTGTAATGACCTACATCTGGTGAGCTTATGAAGATTATCCAAAATACGGAAACCATCTGGTTCCAACTCTACCCAATTACAATATTAACCATGCATTTATCTGATTCACAAGCCGTGAAGAAAAACACAATCAAAAGAAATCTGTTCGTGATAGTTTTCCCTACTTCAAGATCAAGTAAAAGATTGATTTATGATTGTCTCTAAATGACTTTACAATAACTTTAATGACTTTACAACTCAATTTGACGTTTTACATGAATTAAGAATCCAATAATAGGGCCTACCATTAATGCGTCAATATTATGTCAAGAAATCTTCACAAGGACAAATCATTAGATATTATATTGCAACACGCCATTGACATTGCAGATTTCAATGTCACGTTATGAACATGAAAAATGATCACTTTCGTTTTAATAATGAAATAGAGGTGTATTAATATTTCCTATTCAATGGGCTATTTTATTTAAATCTACACTACCCCTGTGAAAGATTTAGCTTAAGTTTTCCACAGAGGGAGTATGAGTTTCAAATAGAATAGAAAATGGGAAACGAAAAGTTTTGGAAGATGTAGGTGAGTACAGGGTGATTATGGGTTTCAAAATGATTAACCTTGACCAATTACATTTGAAAAACACACTCCCCTGTGGAAGATATTTCCATACTTTTCCACAGAGTTATGTGGATTTTAACTGGAACAGCCTCAATGGATTAAAATTAGATGTAACCAAAGTATTCTAGCCAGAATACTTTGATGTAACGAAATCGACAATAAGTCAATGACAAGTGCCAGGGATAAGTTGTCCTATACTTACCAATCGTAAACTATGTCAATTTTAAAATCAGGTTATTATGAAAGCGGGGTATGAAAGAGGGTTATTAACTGTGTCATGCTTGAAGTTTTATTATCTTTTAGACGCAATGCATACATAATATCATAAATAATGATATTCAGGAAAATGTTATATTACAAGAATAACAGCCGTTCATTGTTTCATATTGGCCAAACTAGCCACAGTGCTATTGTACGTGACTACGCATATATTACTCGTTGTTTTTCAGCGAAGCTGACATTAAAACGTCTAATTACGATCGCGTTATGGAGTAACAGTATATCGTTAATACTGAAATTTTGATTGCCATGAACATTTCCAAAAACTGATTATTGTAATTCAGGATAGTTCTAAACAAGTTACATCATGCTTTTCAATTTATTAACAATAGTGTAGACTTTCCAACTCCGGGTTCGCCTTCACGGACTCTTCACTATGCAGAGGGTGAAATTTCAAAGTTGTTCAAATCTTGTTTAAAACCATACCAATGTCTTGCTCTTATCATAAAAATTCAGAAAAAGAATAGTTTGACCTGTGTCCGACATACAGTTCTTGAGTTATAGGCAAAAAGGTCAAACTTGGGTCCACAACCGTTTACAATGCTCCAATTTTATTTCAACTGGTCTCAAATTGTTCCTTTCAAAATCAAAATGAGAAAAGTTGCATTATTTTGGTTGTTTTGTTGCATAGGTAACATCACAATAGGTCAAGGTCAACAGGGCTCAATGAAATTCGATTTTCTTTGCCATGTTACCAAGGTAACAAACCACCTGAAATATAGCAAACTATTCTTTTTTTAAGCGGAGCAATACGGTATGAAACCATTTTTTATCAAAATCTCAGCATTTTTCAATTTTTGTCCTTCCTGCGGAATCCAAATTTTGACATTTGACCTTCTACGCTATAACTGAAGAAATGTATATCGGAGATAAGCCAAACAAGAAGAACTAAAAAGGTTCTGCAAGGGTAAGAAAGAACCGTTTTAGACATGGGAAGGGTTCAGTAAAGCCCGCAGTAAAGAACCATTTAGGTTTCTTGCCATTTCCTAGAACCTAACTGGTCTGTATATGTATAGAACCACTAAGACCATTTTTTCTAAGAGTGTGGTCATATTTAAGTTCCATCTTTCAGAAATTCAAGACACAACAATAATTGTATCGAGGGTTGAGAGCCAGAAAGCCTTAACTCAAAACATGCACAACGGATTCTTTTGTGAGTTAAGGCTTTAGAGCCAGAAAGCCTTAACTCACAAAGGACTCCTTTGTGAGTTACGGCTTTCTGGTTCTCAACCCTCGATATAGGCACATGATACACGAACACCAACCTGCCAAACGAGGGCTTTTGGGTGCCACGAATCAGTAGCCATCGCGATCGTAATATTACTAACCCTCTTCTTCGTCGCACGAGTTTTAGGTCCTTTGAATTTGTTAAACCTCTCTTCCTCCTCTTCTAAGGACTTCGATGGCCATCTGGGTTGTCTCCACGACTCATTGAAGCTGTTCTGTAACAGAGATTTACCCATTAGTATTTCTCTGGATTTTCTTGCTGAGCCATATGGAAGTGGTTTCTCCGCACCATCTGATGAAGATCTTGATGATTTAGGACGTTGTTCTGATTTTGGATAGTAGTGAGATGAAGGTAGTCCAAATGAAAGCATTCCGAATATATCCCAGAAATATATGAAACAGGCTAAGATAATGAGCAACAAGATGGTCTGTGTCCTTCGTTTCATGTTGACTGTTATTATTTGAAATTTAGCTGTGATTGCTAAAATTATCAACAGTAACCAACACCGTGGAATTGTAGTCACCGTTTATGAGGTCGAGTAGGCAAGAGCATCATTATCACAACGTGGTCGTAGAAAATGATTTAAGTCGAAAATATATATTCAATGTTTTTCTTCAACGGTCATTGTGGCGATATATGGGTTCTTCTTGCATTAAACAAGAAAACACAATGTGTGGCTATTGTTATTAAGATATTGTGTGCAAAATTAGAACAAAGTAAAATAAATTTATTATTGGCCGGGCACAGCTGTAGCGTGTAAGAGTGGTCAACACATGAACATTATAATAATTTAGATCTAACAAAGAATGAGCCACGTTGGACAGAACACGTTGCCCCGGCACGTTGCATCAAAATGCATCAATTTATAAATCTAAGAAGAAAGAAAATAAAACATATTCTATACAAGCAAAATTATGCATTATTTATCATAAATTCATTTATATAGATCAAGTATCTGTTTAAAATATTAATGTTACTAAGTTGGCACTTTACTAAGTTGGAATATATTAATATTCTAATTTAGTAAAGTGTCAACTTTGTAAAATAGTGTGTTATATAGGAGCCATTATATCTTCTGTTTTTATTAAAGTAAAAAAAGTAATAAAAAGAATAGGAAAACATGGCACGTTTGCCAAATATTAGACTGCATAATCTTCACCTGGTTAACTGACAGAAAAATGTCCTAATTTTTCTCCAAAATGGGTAGAAACTAGAATATTAAAACGTTTTATATTTTTGTTCCAAATAAGTTAGCCCTTATACTATAGTGTAAATAATTGTATTTCGTACGGCAAAACAGGATATTCGTAATCCAAATAAATCATGTAAATAGTGTTTTATTTTCCTGGAATATAGTGTTTTCTTGAATATGTGGAAATTATTTTTACTACATGTACTACATGCACCGTACTTTAGGGAGTGTAAAATCCAGAAATTAAAAAATAATATACACGATTTCTGTCAAATTTTGATTTTCTTATTCTTCCACAAAAATTATAAAATAATATTAGTAATAACAGAGAAGATGTAATAAAGATTACATCTTCTCTGGTAATAACTATCAGGAATGTTTATTTCATCAATTTTAAGGCGAGATAATATCAAATGAAGTAACACGAAAGAAGGTTATTTTAACCGTGGAGGTAAAAATGTATTTCTTATACCTCCGTAGTTTAACGGTGGACCTCTGTGGGCGATTTATTATCGTATTTCGTATCACAGCGATAATATAATTATAGAAAATTATTATTGCTCTGTTTTCCTACAAACATAGTGCATTTGACTGCTTCCAATTACGAGTAAGTTTGAACATGTTTAAACGTTACAAATGTGCCAAAAAATCAAGTACGAAAAAATTAATGACATTTATTTTAAAAAAAAAGATTGAAATAGACCCTCTATGTACAACCATAAGCCTAAAACATCCACAAGCTGTTACATGATACTTGATGCCTGCTGAATGCTTATATCGATTTCATCTCTACATTTTAAATGTGTGTTAAAAACATTTGGAAAAAGAGTTTCTGTGTCCGGTGTTTTTGGGTGTGTTTTTTTCAATTCGTGTAATGCACTTAAGAAAAACGACGCATGAGTAAGTTGCATAAACAAACTGTAAGAATTTCTGCTATAAAAGGACATTCACTTATCATTTTACTTTTTCATTTCACTTTACTAAGTTTATTACAACCTTAAATTAAATTAATGTAAGTAAATCAATGACAATGACATTTGAAATCGGCGATAGTGTAATACTCTCACATTGCTACATTATCGAGGTTAAGTTTTCCGTGCACAAGCAACGCTATGCCAGAGGATGATTTTTAAGGAAGCCCCATCATGCACTGCAAAAGTGTTATCGCTGGAGTTTCAACTGCCACTTAACTTTTCAAATCCCATTGAACTCTGTGCAAAAGATGTTGTTTTAGAATTGTTTGTGTGTCATTATTACTTGGTCGATTTCAGAATAAAAGTCATGTTTCTCACACAGCTCTGCTCACTGCACAGTTAACCCAGTTGGGTGTTGGGTAGGGCTTAAAGTCATAATGTACGATCTTATAATATGAATTTGGTTAATTTTTTTCAAACCTGATTTTTTGGCATATTTGTAATATTTACACATGTCACAACTTGCACCTAAATGGAATCAGCCAAATTTGTTGTGTTTGTAGGTAAACAGAGCAAAGTTCAACATAAAGTCATAATTCAAAGAATTATGACTTTATGTCCTCCCATATAGAACTGCGTGTTAAACGGTCAAAATAACAAGCAGTGTTTCTTTCACTTTACCTCGTTATTTCAGCTCAAAATGGACAGAAACCATTCCCGATAATTATTACTAGTATTATTTCAGCATTTTGAGTATATAATGACAAATTAAAAATTTGAAGAAAATCGCACATTAAAAAAGTTACACGAAGAAACGTATAAAAAACGTATAAAAGACGTATAAAGTTGTTCTCTAAAACAGAGTTTTCTCAGTAATCAAATGCCGCAGCGAGTGAAATGTTGGTGCATTGGATGTAGCTTAACATTTTTGTGTGTGTTATACACAAAATTTTAGAATAAATTTGAAAATCCTTCGTTTAAAGCATTTTTACGCACCATGTTCATAAGATCAAAAACACGTTCCATGACGTTTTTTTCAAATGTGCGCCCCGTATAAATCCACGCAGAGTGATTGTTTTCTTCTTTTTCGTATTGTACTACAAATCGATCAAAGAAATAATGTTGCCATGGGGAAGAACCAAATACAGTACCGATTAAATTTTAAAAGCCCGTTTTGGGGGAATTTTTTGGAGAATTTGCTTGAGAAAAAGCTGGTTTGTGAAATTATCGATATCTTGATTACGGGACGTTAATTTAGACATCTGAATACCTACATTATTTCTCAACATTCTGCCAATTGCTATTCCATTTGATTTTCACTCCAAATCGAAGCTAGTTTGGCAAAAAACGAGGTTTTTCTCCATCGGGTTCGTCCAAAATTTCAGCGGCGACATGCGTGTTTATTCTAAGAGCCATTATGCGGACGCAATTGTAATCACGTCATTGCGTCAAATTATAATAATTATATCCCTTTCGCCGATCAATTGCGTAGGGTGATGTGTGGCCGAGCGGATAGAGCGTTGGACTCTGAATCTAATTATGATTAATTTTTGTGGGTTCGAATCCCCGTGTGGCTGAAATTTCGGTTTTTTCCTCTTTTCTCATTTTACTTTTGTTCTTCCCTCTTTTCTTTCTCCTTTTCTTTTTCATTTCTTTTTCTTTCTTTCTTTCTTTCTCTTTTCTTTCTTTCTTTCTTTCTTTCTTTCTTTCTTTCTTTCTTTCTTTCTTTCTTTCTTTTTTTTATTCACTATTTCTTTATTCTTTCTTGCTCCTCCTTTCTTTTATAGTTTTTGTATATTTGATTGATTCGCTGACTACAGTGATTGATTGTTTTTCACTTTATATAATTCAGAAATTTGTAGGCCTGCTAAGTCTGTCTTGTTGAATATTCCCAAATTCGATTTACAAATAATAATTGCTTTGTGATGTTGTTGTTGATGTTATTTATTTATTTCATCAAAGATATCAAGGCTCTATAAATTTAATATTAACACACTTTCTAGACGGTGGCGTATCTTCATGAGGCGGGCATAGGGACCAGAGGAAGTGCCCCAATCGATTTTAAAATTGATAAAATCCTCATGAAAATTGCCGTGCGCCCCCCCCCCCCTGAGCTGAGCCAAGTTTCATGTCTTGACCATGGATCGATATTCTAAATTATTAAAGAGTAGACTTATACCTCCCGGTACGCTTGTTCATTTTCTGCATGGCTGTTTCTGTTATGAACATACACCCCTCTGAAATCAAGCGCATGAAAAACCTTTCGGCTAACCTTAAGCCTTTAAATCATCCTCTGACGCTATGCGGAGTACTATATCAATGGTTCTCAATGTAATCATTTATTGGAGTGGTATTTTCATTGTCTTTTGTTTCAATATCAAACGAGTTATTTGTCGATAATATGTTTTATTAGAAAATTAATTACATTTGGCAGAACACAATGTGCTGGGACAGCGTTCAATTAAAGAGAAGCCCTACAAAGCAAACCAAATGAAACAAAAGTGGGGTTGTGGTAATTTTTTGGTAATGTTTTAGAACAAAGTATAAAATATGGTTCAAGGGGGTATCCAAAAGTTTTTGACATCGCCCAGAAGTGAAGGAGCTATATCGATGAAATTTTGTCAGTGTAATCACTGGTCCTTATGTACATTATGGTCCAAAAATGGTCTCATAAGTATGTTTACTTTCTTTACAGGTGGCGCTAGATGGGCAGTAGGCGCATAACCTTTTCATGATAAGATCCTCCACTTTCTTGAATTTCTTCACTGTGGCCGCATCATCCGTAAGTGATGGACGTCCACTTCTTGGCTCATCTGTGACGAACATGTGGCCAGTTTGGAAATTCCTTTTTCAAAAAGCAACAGTGCCATATGATGGGCAATCATCACCGTAGATAGCTTTCATTTCATCATAGATTTTCGGAGCATTGTAGGCCGGGATTGTAGGCCTAACCCTTCAAATGCAGGAACTTAATCAATAATCACGCTGCGTGCCTCAATTTTCACCATCTTACAGGTTATGTGCAGTGGTTATGTGCCTACTGCCCATCTAGCGCCACCTGTAACGAAAGTAAATGTACTTATGAGACCATTTTTTGACCATACACTTCTAGTGCCCAGGCGGCGGATGACATGATCGAGCCGGCAACTCGTGAAACCGCCGGCCGTATGGCATTTTCCATATACTCGGTTAGTTTTGTGGGGTTCATTATCGAACCCCAACGGTTTCAACTTGTATTTATATTATTTATCAACATAGGCCTATTTGTTTGTGATATTTCAAGCGTTTTAAAATTTCAAAATAATCCCATTCAATTACACGGTTGACGATGAAAATTTACTGAATTTAGGGAATGCACGTCATACACCACCTGCTAGTGCCCGTTTCTATTCATCGTTATGTATTCTTCTCCCGTGCATTATTTTCGCGAACTACCCTTCACAGCCCAAATTATATAAACCTGCACGCTAAACAATGCATTATCTAAAACCTGCACGCTAAACAATAGATTCTAGATAATACGTGCACGCTCAAATACTAGAAATACTACTTTCACATAACCATATAGTAGAGTTAGGTGACGCTTTCGACACAGAGGTCACATAACTATTTTTTTTTTTTTTGGTTGATTTGTATGGCGCTTTCAACTACTGAGGTTATTTGCGCCATTACTCACTCCTTTGTCAAGTTGCACCTGTATAACTCCATTCAGTCTCAATGCGTAATTATCTGCTTCACTGCATCTTAGTTATTTCTATCTTCTTCGTGCCTCGCTCGTTGTATGTCTCCTGCTGTATATGCTCGTACATTAAAATCCAGACTTTTCCTCTGTCTACGTGGTAAAAACCAAACGGTGTCTCTTCAGAGTCACACCAGGCTGAGTCAGCCGAGGAAGTGCTAAAACGTGGTCAAATTACTTTGCATGATCCTACGCTAGCTTGACTTCCCCGCATCCAAGCCTGTTCCCCAGAGCCCAAGTTCGCGTTATCCATCCGACACCACGTGGAGGTTTGGGTTGAGTTGCCCGCGAGCAATTACTTTGCCAGCTCTACGGACCTTGCCGGACTCACATAACTATAATTGTCTGTTCGATATATATACCATCAAAAAAGTACGAATATACATTCTGTGGTGTTAAAATGGTATAGTTACAAACGGTGTTCTATAATAGGGTACAATTACCGAATAGGGTGCAACTCGCTAGACTTGAGTCCAGTCCTCGTTTACGGAGTTTAGGGTTAGGGTTAAGGGTTGGGTAGGGCAGTCTTGTAATAAGACTAGTAGAGTTGCACCCTATTCGGCAATCGCTCATAAATTATGATTAATGACCTCAAATAAATCAAACATCAAATGAGAATAATCGAGCTTCTATTAATTAAAAAGGGCCAAAAACAGGTGGATCATAATTATACAAGATGACACCATTGCAAAATATTCAGCATTTTACAAATGAAATACATGTAGGCCTATATCTAAAATAACATAGCCGGGCACGGGAAACACACACTAGCGCATAATATCATGATCATGCTTTATAATACCATAGGCCTTCAAACACATGTGTTTGAAGGCCTATGATAATACTGAACAAATTGTTAAATCCCAATGTCGTGTGTTTTAATATAAGTAGTAAAGTCCAGTTGATATTCACCGTAGTACTATAGTCGGACATCTAAATCGATCGTGAACTGGTTCAGTGCTCTAAATGATCACAACATAAAGTCAATTGGTTACAAACCATGCGTGAATAAGTTACTAAAGTATGACGTATGGCGCAATCGATACCATTGATAGCTAACTTATACAGGTATTGATTTTCTTAACCAGTTAAATGCTACGTAGCTGGTCAATGTCCTGACGGTGTTTTTAAAATGTAAGATATTTTCCCTAATATTAAAACTAATATAATGAATGCAGCAATTAATATTGCCTATTGTTTTAATAGGCCTACACTCAAAGTGTATGACGGATAATGTACTCGTGCAAATGCATTCGTCAAGATAATTGCACTTGCCATGGAGTTATTGCATTTAGCTCTTGAGCCTATCGGCTCTCGAGCTAAATGCAATAACTCCACGGCGCGTGCGATTATCTTGACGAATGCATTGCACTCAGTTCATTATCCTTATCATAATGTACATAAGGACCAGTGATTACATCATCTACAGCGCGTGTTAGGCAATTTTTTTTAACATTATTATTTTTCATATTTTTTGCTTGCTATCTTCTGAAGATAGCATTTAGAGTCTATACGAAAAAAGTAATCAATACCGCCAGCGGAATCTGTTAAAAACATCTTTTCGTATATATATATTTTTCTTTATCTTTATGATTTTTTTTATGATTATTATTTTGACTATCTACTGAAGATAGCAATTACGGCGGGTTTATTTAAGACAAAAGGTGATTTCTTGCGTACTGAATCATCATTTTTTTGTTAATACCACCAATGTTTTGCACTTTTGTTTCTTATTTTTTCCTCCATGTTCCCGATAATCTCTGCAATATAAGTGCCGTTTTAAATTTTGGTCAGCTTTGTCATTTTAACATTTCTTTATAGCTTTGCATTCGGCTTATTGCATTTTTTTCTAAGCGCGTGGTCAATTCGTATTGCCGTTTTGTGCCGTACTGAATCATGATCTACAACGCGTGTTAGGCAATGTTTTTTGGAACATTATTATTTATTTATATTTTTGCTTGCTATCTTCTGAAGATAGCATTTAGGGCCTACGAAGAAAATAATTAATACCTCCAGCGGAATCTGTTAAAAACATCTTTTCGTACATATACTTTTTCTGTATCTTTAATAATTTTTTATGATTATTATTTTGACTATCTACTGAAGATAGCAATTACGGCGGGTTTATATAAGACAAAAGGTGATTTCTTGCGTACTGAGTTAATCATCATGGAGCTTTTTTTTTAATACCAGCCATGTTTTGCATTTTTGTTTCTGTTTTTCCTTCATTCTCCCGATAATCTCTGCTATAGGCCTATAGGTGCCGTTTTAAATTTTGGTCAGCTTTGTCATTTTAACATTTCTTTATAGCTTTGCATTTGGCCTATTGTCTGTTTTTTTCTACGCGCGGTCAATTCGTATTGCCGTTTTGCGCCATACTGAATCATCACCTACAACGTGAGTTCGGCAATGTTTTTTGGACATTATTATTTTCATGTTTTTTTGCTTGCTATCTTCTGAAGATAGCATTTAGAACCTACGAAGAAAATAATTAATACCTCCAGCGGAATCTGTTAAAAATATCTTTTCGTATATATATTTGTTTCTTTATCTTTTTTTTATGATTATTATTTTGACTATCTTATTGAAGATGGCAATTACGGTGGGTTTATATAGGACAAAGGGTAATTTCTTCGAACCAGATCCCCAACATTCATTTCTCTCATGAGTTCTAATACACCATCTGACATCAGTGGTCTCTCATTATTTGTTTTTCATGCCAAGAAACTTCATGAAATGATTGAATTTAAGTAATTATGTCTTCATGTTATGTCTCCCTCATGCCCTCATGTAACTACTACATGTATATATTATAGTGCAAAGGGCCAAGGGCCTATAAATCTAAACTGAAACATCCCTGATTTGTTAAACTACATTTTGTAAATCCTTTTGATTAGTGGAATACATTGATAATGATTTTTAACATAATTTGAGCAAGTTTGAAATTTGACCCTGCATAAAGTTTCATGACCTTTTACCCAAACCCTCAACGTTTTTGGACTGGAGCCATTATGTAGGAAGATAGTTCATGCTATGCTGATTCCAACGGTAGGCCTACCAAGAAACTTTTGGTTCTGATTTTTTCCTACATGGTTCTGATTTTATTTTTAATCAAAACAGTCTATAGACATAGAAGAAAATGAAATACACCAAATTATCTAAATCTTATCTACAATCAAAATGTTTTTGCATGATGTAAAATGTTAGAATTAAATTGATCAACTTGAGGTCAACGACCTAGCACCAGAAAAAGCTACGAAGAGAATTGTGTGGATTGATGAGACTCAATAATGATGATGTAATATAATCAATTCGAAGTCATTATACGGTCTTCAGGTGAAAAACTATCAAGCCATGTGTGTAGCTGATTTGAGCAAGGGCTTTAGGCTGTAGTAGGAGCTTTTAGGCGACTATTGAAGTCAGATTGAAGAAATGGACCTTGTGGTACCTACCTAATCATGATTCTACAACTATAATATTCAACCTTTTTGATCCAACATTTACGCCATCCATGCAGCCCATGAGCCAGAGTGTGCTTGTGTCCTCAACTGACGCTATAACCAGAGAAGATCTATAACCTTCCTACGAGTGAATACAAATATCAGTGAAGACATTTCAGTGACATTTTATTTATACCTACGCTTAGAATATGGACTGCAACTTGTTAGTCAGGTTAGTGCCTTCTTATATGTTATTATTAAAGCTTATCATGAACTGAAGCATGCAGGGATGGGGGAGGGCAGGTATATGGAACTTTCAAGTATTTACCTTTTTAGTCCCGATTTTAGAAATAAGGGCGTCGGGCGAGCTGCTGCATGCGTCTTGGTCTCACAACTACTAGAGGATATCGTGATCCAACAATGTCCAATGCAACTGAGTTGTGTCACAGCGTAATTCAGTTCTGAGGCAGAGTAGAGCGAAGAAGTGGCATGAACTGCAAACACTGCAAACACAGTGTTTCTAATACTCTAGTTCTTAATTTGAAATATAGGCCTAATCACAAAATTTGTTGTATCAGGGCAAAACCAAACGCTCCAGTCCGTCAACCATACTTCCATAGTCTGAGAACCGATGACACACTTCGATGAGTTTACAACCATACCAAAAAATAAGCAATCCATTTGAAATCATCAAATTAAATTTACCGGTTCGAAATATCTTATCTTGAAAGCAGCAGCAGCTGTAGGATACAGAATTTACTACACCTCATCATTTCTGATCAGGGTCGCGCACTTCACGAACTTGGCCGTGTGGATGTACTAACTCGGTAAACATGGGCATAGGTGAATCGTGCATCTAACGGGTTTTTCACAATTAATATCATGAAGACATGAAATCACATTGTAAGCATGACATGAATGTAGTTTACAGAGGCCGTAAAGGAAAATAACGCGGAAAATAAACGCAAATTCTGTAAAAACTTAGCCATCTTCCCCTTTTCCTTGTTAAAATTTGCATTCAAAAATGTCTGCATTCACCACTAAAACAACTAATGTAACATTATACCACAGTCGTTCCTAATACGGCACGATCTTGCACATAACTTTATAGTTTCCAAGAAAACATTCAAACGCCGCGCCAGAAGTTCACAGACCTTTGCTTGTTGCAAACACGATGAGACACCACCTTCTTCGGGATGAGTAACTCAAGGAGACGTGTCCTCCCCATCTGCTCAGAATAGTGACCTTACCTCACCAACACTTTGAATCAATTAGAGTCCTTGCATTGATTATTAAATGAGTTCTGAAAGGTAGTAATTTAATTGAACTACTTACTGTGACGTGATAAATTGGTCACAATAATATCTACCGCGGTAACAGAAGCACGAAAACCTAGAGAGGTATGGCTATTACTGGATCACAAATTGCATTGGGGTTAAAGGTGAGAAAGACACGATTTAAGAAAATAATGAATGAGGCGCTGCCGGAAAAAAGGCCGGTCAATGTTACTGTACGTGTCATTTTTACCAACTTAGCAGGATGTCGATTTTAGATGACGTAGAATACACTCGACCAGTTCTTACATTTGGGGGATCTTTTTTTTTCTGTTTGAAAAAACGCGAACGAAAAGAGTGAGAAACAAATTTTAAGTCATTTGCACAACAACCCAACAAAAAAAGCAACACCAACAACAACGCCCAATCCCAGAACAGTTTTCGCCTTAATTATTTCATTTAGTTTTTTCAAACGGTGAGCTTTGCTTGTCTTACACAAAGTGGGGACTAGTTGTGTTTATAAGCCTCTGTCGTTGATCACTGATATCGTATACCTTTTATTGCGCGAGGGCACAAATCCTTTTCTTGAACAGTCTCATTCGTGTTAGATAAATAAAACCGTATCAGGTACAAACGTAAAATGTACAACAATTAATTTCATGATGAATCTGACACCATTATTATCAAGTAAAGGGTCACCCTGGGCTGGAAAAGGCACACTTGCATTGTGGTTATTTGCACCGTGAGTATATATACGGCATGAATATACACTATACCATGCTACGACTGTTCCATGTATTTAATATTTTCCCCATTTTTCGCCAAAGAATTAACATTTTACTATTGATGAAGTAGTTATCTACTGCTGATATCGGTGTTGATGAAGCAGTTATCTACTCCTGATATCGGTGTTGATTAAGTATAATTATAGCTGTCTACTGCTGATATCAGTATTGATGACGTGTATCTATATATTACTGGTATTGGTTGAGGATGTAGATATCTACTGCTGTTACCGGTGTTAACACAGTGTCTATCTACTGCTGCATGATATCGGTGTTGATGATGTAGATATGTACTGCTTTATATCGGTGTTTATGAAGCATGTCTACTCCCGGGTGTCTACTGCTGGAAGATAGAGACGTACCATAGAATTCCATCTACAAGCATTTATGCCTCTAAATAAGGTGTTTTTGTTTTTGTTTGCAACACCAACAACAACGCCCAATCCCAGAACAGTTTTTTACCTTATTTCATTTAAGTTTTTTCAAACGGGGAGCTTTGCATGCCTTACACAAAGTGGGGACTGGATGTGTTTAAGCCTCTGTCGTTATAAACGTTGATCAGTCATATTTACCTTTTCTTGCACGAGGGCACAAATCCTTTTCCTGAACAGTCTCATTCATTGAAAAACCCGCATCAGGTACAAACGTAAAACGTACAACAATTAATTTCATGATGAATCTGACACCTTATAATCAAGTAAAGGGTTACCCTGGGCTGGAAAAAGCACACCTGTATCGTGGTTATTTGCACTATATACGGCATGAATATACACTAGGCCTATACGACTGTTCCGTGTATTTTTTTTTCCATTTTTCGCCAAAGAATTAAAATATTTACTATAGACAATGCGCTCCATATATCATTTTCTAGATTATCATACTATTGAGGGCATAATGAAATCCCGGGGATGAAACCATTTGAAACTTTTACCCTATCACTGGATGTTAACATTGGAATCACATTACTGTGTTTCCAGGACAGAGAAAATAATCCTGATTCGAAGCATTGAAGGTTTCAGCCAGCATGACGATTGAAATACCACCTGAATCGTGCATTACGCTGCATCGAAATACCGTGCATATTTATTTACTCATTTATTTATTTATTTATTTTATTTCTTATAATATTTATTGTCATATCTGCTATTTTTTCGTTGATTTTGATAAAGTAGCTATCTAATGCTGATACCGGCGTTTATCATTGATGAAGTAACTGACTATACTGCTGATCGGTGTTGATGAAGTAGTTATCTACTGCTGATATTAGTATTGATTAACCCTCGTTTCATCTTTTCTGTTTCGGGAGCTCTATTGTTCAGAAACGAAAACGCAAGGGATATGTGAATTGATCTGCTCCTTGAATTCATTGAAGTACCAATCAGCTGATTTCAATACACTGACACCAACAGTGTGTGGATGACTGGTGTTTTTAGTGGTCTAGCGCCCCTTTCGCTCGCTTTAATGTCCTCTAATACCGATAGGCCTTTGATGTTGGTAAACTGATTCACATGTAATGTGACAAAATGCCAATCCGAATGAAAAGGTCGAATTTTCTGTAAAAACGTATAGGCCCAATTGTCAGATTAACAATTGATTGTCATACCATATCATATTTATTCAACATCATCATCGTCATCGTCATTGTCATCAACATCAGCACCATCACTATCATCATCTTCCTCATCCTCTCCTCTCCTCTCCTCTCCTCTCCTCTCCTCTCCTCTCCTCTCCTCTCTCTCCTCTCCTCTCCTCTCCTCTCCTCTCTCTCCTCTCCTCTCCTCTCCTCTCTCTCTCCTCTCTCTCTCCTCTCCTCTCTCTCCTCTCCTCTCCTCTCCTCTCCTCTCCTCCTCTCCTCTCCTCTCCTCTCCTCTCCTCTCCTCTCCTCTCTCCCTCTCCTCTCCTCTCCTCTCTCTCCTCTCCTCTCCTCTCCTCTCCTCTCCTCTCCTCTCTCCTCTCCTCTCCTCTCCTCTCCTCTCCTCTCCTCTCCTCCTCTCCTCTCCTCTCTCTCTCTCTCCTCTCCTCTCCTCTCCTCTCCCTCTCCTCTCCTCTCTCTCCTCTCCTCTCCTCTCCTCTCCTCTCCTCTCCTCTCTCCTCTCCTCTCTCTCTCCTCTCCTCTCTCTCTCCTCTCCTCTCTCCTCTCCTCCTCTCCTCTCTCTCCTCTCCTCTCCTCTCCTCTCCTCTCTCCTCTCCCTCTCCTCTCCTCTCCTCTCCTCTCTCTCCTCTCCTCTCCTCTCCTCCTCCTCTCCTCTCCTCTCTCCCTCTCCTCTCCCTCTCTCTCTCTCCCTCTCCTCTCCTCTCCCTCTCCTCTCCTCTCCTCTCCTCTCCTCTCCTCTCCTCTCTCTCCTCTCCTCTCTCCCTCTCCTCTCCTCTCCTCTCCTCTCCTCTCCCTCTCCTCTCCTCTCCCTCCTCTCTCTCTCTCTCTCTCCTCTCTCCTCTCCTCTACCAGATCATCTCCACGTCTCATCAAGGGGGTGACACTAAATTCACGGTTGTTCTATTAGCAACGCAAAACCTATGAAAAATTCCGCTGGTTTACTATCTAGAAAGTGAGGCCAGTTATCGATCCGTTATGAATAATTCATGTTCGACCCTTGGATCATGTTAATTGATATTGGCAAATAACAACGTTGTTAGTTTTGCGAACTTTGCCTGTTCAATGAGAGTATAGCGCGCCCCCAATACATCTGGGCACAAACCAGGCGAAAACGATCCAGTTTAATGAAATGGCGGACGGATATTCCCATCGGGCACCAGTGATATGTTTTTTTCAAAGAAAGTCTACTAATTTGATATGAAATGACATTTTGCAATAGCAAAGTCAAAATTAGGACTTGCGGTCAATAATATGAAGGAAATACGTGACAGAGGCAAGGTGTGAAACACAAGTAGTATTTGAAGTTAAAATAACCTTTGATACCCGACCTGACCTTCCATAGCTTTCCATCATGGCGCCTTATTCGTTTTATGTATTTCTATATGCTCTCAAGTAAAATAAAATACCAAACTGCACTAAGCAGACAGAATGTTACTTGGCTCCCAGCATGAATTATTGATTTTATACGGAGGTAAAGAAATACACAGTTGCCTGCAAGCCGTGCACCATACTCAAAATACTTCGGTAAATCTGAATAATGGTCACATGTAGACATATCACGTGTTCGGGAAATCACGTGGCAACATTTTAAGATTTCAGACTTGTTTACTAGTTAAATTGTCATTTGTACTATTGATTATTTATCTTTGTTAATTAATATTAATTAATATATCTTTTAAATGCTGATAAATCGTGGTTGGCTGCCCATATTATATGTTAAATTCAATGTTTTATGAATATAATTCTACCACGCAGAGGGGTCACACAGCATAATTTCACACTACACGATTTAGCTAGATT
Organism: Amphiura filiformis; assembly: GCF_039555335.1. Classification (NCBI taxonomy): domain Eukaryota; kingdom Metazoa; phylum Echinodermata; class Ophiuroidea; order Amphilepidida; family Amphiuridae; genus Amphiura; species Amphiura filiformis. Next base: position 35,323,555 of record NC_092635.1, read on the forward strand.
TGGAGCTCTGCATTTCAAATTCACGTCAATTTTAAAGTTTATACACTTAATATATTTAATATAATACTTATTTTTTGTTATAACAAACTGGAACACGAAATATACTAGCTTATTACCTATACAGAAAGGGATTTATACACATTCACTCAGCAATTTGACATGCCTGGCGCATCAAGACATTCTCTGTCTGGATAACATGGCTGTCGCCCTCAATACGTCTTGGCGCAAATTTAAATAACAATATGCTATTTACATATGAATGCGGCTTCATGCTAATTTCTAGCGCCGCTTCCAGGCCTATTCCGTGGTCTCATCATCCCCACTCTCTCAAATAATATACATTTAAAATAGATTTGAGTCTGGCAATTTTGCCTGAAGCAATTATCAGATTACCAATTTCAATGAAAGAAATCCTATTAGTTTCACTTCAACGCACTTCTCTGGTGTTGCATATTACCAAGTTTTAAGGTGTATTTGGGACGAAAATAATTCCCCATTTAATCGCTACATAAGCATAATATGACCGATTTTTGCGCGATTGCACGTCGAACAAGTATACGTAATTCTTGGCAACACTGATTACTATTGATTAATTTATATTAATCATGTTGATGTATATTTCGACGCTGGGTTATTTTCAGGAGATACTCCCGCTTAGGCTGGAGTACCTATACACCCAACGCAAGTCAATTGCAGCCGTACACTTTATCGCGAATTTACCACCGTAAAATTTAGACACTTCTTTTGTCTAGATTAGCATCAACCCTCTCATCTCACGTTTTTCATGTCAGAAATTAACATAACTCCCGAAACCGAAACAGAAGTTATCTTCGTTCAACTTTTCTGTAGTCAACAAAAGACTAGAATAAAAGGATTGTTCACACGTACCATGCTAACACTTCAAAATAACAATGAGATCCGAAACCGAAACCGGAAACCGAAACCGAAACAGAAAAGATGAAAGGACCCTAAGTACCTATCCACTGCTGTTATTGGTTTTAATGAAGTCGCTATATACTGCTGATATTAGTGTTGATGAAGTAGTTATCTACTGCTGATATCGGTGTTGATGAAATGCTGCTGATATTAGTGTTGATGAACTAGCTGTCTACTGCTGATATCAGTATTGATAACGTGTAGCTATATATTGCTGGTATTGGTATTGAGGATGTAGCTATCTGCTGCTGCTACCGGTGTTGATACAGTGTCTATCTACTGTTGATATCAGTGTTGATGAGTGTAGCTATCTACTGCTGATATCGGTGTTGATGATGCTGCTGGAAGATAAAGAGGCACGGTAGAATTCCATCTACAAGCATTTATGCCTCTAAATGAGGTGTTTTTGTATTTGTTTGCAACACCAAATACAACGTGCAATCCTAGAACAGTTTTTCGCCTTATTTCAATTTTATCAAACGTTAATCAGTCATAATATCCTTTGCTTGCGCGAGGGCACAAATCCTTTTCCTGAACAGTCTCATTCATAAAAAAAAAAAACATCAGGTACAAACCTAAAACGTACAACAGTTAATTTCATGATGAATCTGACACTTTATTATCAAGTAAAGGGTTACCCTGGGCTGGAAAAAGTACACTTGCATCGTGGTTATTTGCACTACATAGTACGGCATGAATATACACTATACGACTGTTCCGTGTATTTATTTATTTTTCTATTTTTCGCCAATGAATTAAAATATTGACTATAAACAATGCGCTCCATAATTATATCATTTTCTAGATTATTATTATACTATTGAGGGGATAAATATGAAACACCCGGGAATGAAACCATTTGAAACTTTTGCCCTAACACCGGATGTTACATTGGAATCACATTATTTTGTTTCTAGTCCAGGACAGAGAAATATCCTGATTCGAAGCATTGCAAGTTTCAGCCAGCATGGCGACTGAAATACCACATAGTAGGCCCAAATGCGGACCTGGTTGAAAATAAAAACATACACGTGCATTACGCTGCATCGGAATACATATTTATTTACTCATTTATATATTTTATTTATTATAATATTATATGCCAAATCTGCTATTTTTCGTCGGTGTTGATAAAGTAGCTATCTGATGCTGATATCGGCGTTGATGAAGTAACTGGCTACTGCTGATCGGTGTTGATGAAGTAGTTATCTACTGCTGATATCAGTGTTGATGAAGTAGTTACCTGCTTCTGATATCGGTGTTGATGAAGTATATATAGCTGTCTACTGCTGATATCAGTATTGATGACGTGTAGCTATATATTACTGGTATTGGTATTGAGGATGTAGCTATCTACTGCTGCTACCGGTGTTGATACGGTGTCTATCTACTGTTGATATCAGTATTGATGAGTGTAGCTATCTACTGCTGATATTGGTGTTGATGATGTGTACTGCATGCTTTATATCGGTGTTGATGAAGCATGTCTACTGCTGGAAGATAGAGAGGTAAAGCAGAATTCCATCTAAAAGCATTTATGTCTCTAAATGAGGTGTTATTGTTTTTGTTTGCAACACCAACAACAACGTCCAATCCCAGAACAGTTTTTTCTCCGTATTTCATTTTTTTTTTCAAACGGGGAACTTCGCATGCCTTACACAAAGTGGGGACTGGTTGTGTTTGTAAACCTCTGTCGTTATAAACGTTGATGATACATACCTTTTATTGCGCGAGGGCACAAATCCTTTTCTTGAACAGTCTCATTCATATTAGACAATAGAAAAACGCATCAGGTACAAACGTAAAACGTATATTCCATGATGAATCTGACACCTTATGATCAAGTAAAGGTCACCCATACTGCAGTTACTGTCCGTTTTCCTATACACAATACACAGTGCTCTCACCATTGAGCTGTGACCTCTACAAATCGTGCCACGTTAAAAGGATAGGCATTTGCCTAGTTAACGTCAATGTGTGAAAAGTAACCGGCCAATATTAAAAGTACTCTCAAAAACTTCTAGCAAATATATTTCTCTAACATGACCTAAAATTACAGCTAGGTTAGATGTTCAGAAATATTCGTACTTTAGTAAAACAGTGAGTGAGGGCAAAAGCATAGCTAGCCAAATCCCGTGTTAATTGAATGGAGATTTGACCGAAAATTTTGGTAAACGGACCGCTCACTTCTGAAGAATGCCACACGAAAACGGTACAAGCTACATTTAAAGTACTCTCTGTTCGATCATCATGATGAGTTTTTAAATAGTATGCCGAAATTTGGTACTGTAGGTAATTGACAAAGGGTCGTACTTCGCTGATGAGTAAGTGACAGTGAACATGAAAATCAGGGCCCATAACCCAAGTTAGTAGCTAGTTAGTGGAGGCCGTCACGGGACTGATTATTGATTATTGAAGTGCCTTATTAATAGATACGCACGATTTAGGGCAAGAAAAAAAAACCGGGACACTTTTGGAGACATCATCATCATCATCATCATCATCATCATCATCATCATCATCATCATCATCATCATCATCATCATCATCATCGACATCATCATCATCATCACTTTCTACATTTTTCTAAACAACATAGGGCCTACCGTTTTAATAAGATTTTTTCTTGAAATGCATGTAACTATAATTATTGTTTAGAGCGTGATGAAATAAAACATCACGATTTTCATCACAAAACAAATATAATGCATAAGAAATCGTTTGTTTTAGAGCGTGATGATGAAATAAAACATCACGGTTTTCATCACGAAACAAAGTAATACATAAGAAATCGTTTGTTTTAAAGCGTGATGAAATAAAACATCACGATTTTCATCACAAAACAAAGTAATAGGCCTACAAAAGAAATACATTTTTCGAGAGTGATTAAATAAAACATCACGATTTTCATCACGGATCAAAGTAATACATAAGACATCGTTTGTTTGATTGCAATCAACCGCGACAGTTCGTCTCACACACATAACAATGCACTGCGATCAAATAGGTTGATGACAACATTTGATTGAATGGACTGCACTGCGCCATGATTACGTGCACCGGTTCAAATCCTTTGTTTGGAGCCAATCAATAATTTCACGTACAGCCTCTATGCAAATTAGAGTTTACACACGCTGCAGCTGGGGTAATCGACCGAAGCTGGTTGCCGTTAGTGATCGAATGCATGAGCTTATTTGCTTTATTGAATCGATTTACTGGATTAATTTCCTGTTAACTGGGTTTAATGCCACAAAGGTCGAATCGGGCTTGCCATGGACCATAAGTGCATCATGCCTGGGCTGAAAAAAGCACACTTGCATCGTGGTTATTTGCACGTACGGCATGAATTTACATTATACGACTGTTCCGTGTATTATTCCCCCATTTTTCGCCAAAGAATTAAAATATTTACTATAGACAATGCACTCCATTTATCATTTTCTAGATTATCATTATACAATAGAGGGGATAAATATGAAACCCCCGGGGTGAAACGATTTGAAACTGTTGCCCTAACACCGGATGTTAAAATTGGAATTACATTACTTTGTTTTCAGGACAGAGAAAATAATCCTGATTCGAAGCATGTAGCATTGCAAGTTTCAGCCAGAATGTCGACTGAAATACCATATACTAGGCCCAAATGCGGATAAAAAAAAAAAAAAAAACATACACGTGCATTACGCTGCATCGCTGCATATTTATTCTGCTATTTTTTTCGTCGGTGCTGATGAAGTAGCTATTTAATGCTGATATCGGTGTTGATGAAGTAACTGTCTACTGCTGATTAGTGTTGATGAAATTTTTATCTACTGCTGATATCGGTGTTGATGAAGTAGTTATCTACTGCTGATATCGGTGTTGATGAATTAGTTATCTACTGCCGATATCGGTGTTGATGAAGTATAGCTGTCTACTGCTGATATCAGTGTTGATGACGTGTAGCTAATACCGTATTATATATTACTGGTATTTGTATTGAGGATGTAGCTACTATCTACCGCTGCTACCGGTGTTGATAAAGTGTCTATCTACTGTTGATATCAGTGTTGATGAGTGTAGCTATCTACTGCTGATATCGGTGTTGATGATGTAGCTATGTACTGCATGCTTTATATCGGCGTTGATGAAGCATGTCTACTGCTGGAAGATAGAGAGGTACCATACAATTTCATCTAAAAGCAGTTATGCCTCTAAATGAGGTGTTTTTGTTTTTGTTTGCAACACCAACAACAACGCCCAATCCCAGAACAGTTTTTCGCCTTATTTCATTTAATTTTTTCAAACGGGGAGCTTTGCATGCCTTACACAAAGTGGGGACTGGATGTGTTTAAGCCTCTGTCGTTATAAACGTTGATCAGTCATATATAGGCCTACCTTTTATTGCGCGAGGGCACAAATGCTTTTCTTGAACAGTCTCATTCATATTAGATAAAAAAGAAACGCATCACGTACAAACGTAAATGTACAACAATTAAATTCATGATGAATATGACACCTAATAATCAAGTAAAGGGTCACCATGGGCTGGAAAAAGCACACTTGCATCGTGGTTATTTGCACTATACGGCACGAATATAATTATAATTATACGACTGTTCCGTGTTTATTTTTTCATTTTTTCGCCAAAGAATTAAAATATTTACTATAGACAATGCACTCCATATATCATTTTCTAGATTATCATTATACTATTGAGGGGATAAATATGAAACCCCGGGGATGAAACCATTTGAAACTTTTTCCCTAACACCGGATGTTAAAATTGGGATCACATTACTTTGTTTCCAGGACAGAGAAAACCATTCGAAGCATTGCAAGTTTCAGCCAGCGTGGCGACTGAAATACAACATACTAGGCCTAAATGCGGACCTGGGTTGAAAAAAAACCACACACGTGCATTACGCTGCATCGAAATACATATTTATTTACTCATTTATTTATTTTATTTATTATAATATTATATACCATATCGGCTATTTTTTCGTCGGTGTTGATGAAGTAGCTATCTAATGCTGATATCGGTGTTGATGAAGTAACTGTCTACTGCTGATTAGTGTTGATGAAATAGTTATCTATACTGCTGATATCGGTGTTGATGAAGTAGTTATCTACTGCTGATATCGGTGTTGATGAAGTAGCTATCTATACTGCTGATATCGGTGTTGATGAAGTAGATATCAGTATTGATGACATATAGCCATATATTACTGATATCGGTATTGAGGATGTAGCTGTATCTACTGCTGATACCGGTGTTAATGAAGTGTCTATATATCTACTGCTGATATCGGTGTTGATGAGTGTAGCTATCTACTGCAGATATCGGTGTTGATGAGTGTAGCTATCTACTGCTGATATTGGTGTTGATGATGTAGCTATGTACTGCTTTATATCGGTGTTGATGAAGCACATACTGCTGGAAGATCGTAGAATTCCATCTACAAGCATTCATGTCTTTAAATGAGGGTTTTTTGTTGGTTTTTTGTTTGTTTTTTTTTTTGTTTTTTTTGTTCTGTTTTGTTGTTTTTGCCGAAAGACACGAAAGGCAGATACCCTCCAAAAACATGACAATATATTGGTCTATCAATAATAATCAATAATACATGTTTATACAGCCGTCTGTATCAGTAATATGCACGTATAGTTGTTCAAACTCCAAAATTAATGTTTTTGTAGAGGGTGTCAGCCTTTCGTCTATTTCGTCAAAATATCCTCATTTAGAGTTGCTACGGTATGTCTGAAAACGCAATGCTGAATTTAAAGTATATTTTCCTTCTGAAAGTCGACTGTAGGCCTACTGGTCGACTGATGATAACTTTGTAAATGTTGACCTCTTTCTCTTTTCCTCTTTTGGCAAGAATTGATGAAGTAGCTATCTACTGCTGATATCAGTATTGATGAAGTAGTTATATTAACTGCTGATGTCGATGTTGATGAAATAGCTATCTACAGCTAATATCGGTTCGGTGCTGGTGTAGTTATATATTTCGCTGATAGTAGTTATGATGAAGTATATCTGTATACTGTTGATACCAGTGTTGATGCACTATCTACCCAC